>NC_135178.1:34853061-35156015 GCF_041146795.1 Maylandia zebra
TGGTTGTTATATGGCACTTTTCTACTCTGAGCACTCAGAGCAACCTCACTGCTTTTAGTCTTCATGATTATTATTAGTGATTCATATGATCTGTTTCACACTGTTTATTGAACAAAGACAAACTGTTCAGATGCTAGAATGATTTCATTTTTATTCTGGTAGACTCTCACAACTTACAACAGACAGCTGGCGTTTAGAATAGAGTTGAGTAAATATTAAAAACATAATTTGATCATTTATGGTTTATCGTTTCATAGCTTGACATCTGTCTCCATGAACAGCATAAACATGCTGGCCCAGATGTTTCTGCTTCCAGAGAAAAGGCTCATACTTTCCTCCTGGATTAAAATATTTTTAATGTTCGTTTTAATTCAGGAAAAGCTGCCGTTACAATAAGTACAGCACATTTCTACTTTAGGGAACAAACCAATTTTCTCAGAAACAAGTAAAACACTGAAATAAACCAAACATCAACAGTTAGAAATCATATGAGTGAATTATATCTAGTGTTTAACTTTCACTGAGTGGCAAAAGGGTTTTGAAAATGATGTGCCAGGACTCAGATTTTCTGCCAGGTATAATGATCCTTGAATGAGTGGTCAGCTGACAGCTAGTGGGGTTAGACCAGCAGAAATGGATATCTACAAAAACATCGGAGCACTTTTGCAAGCAGGCAATGTCTTGCTGATAAATCAAACAGATATTTGAAGTTTACAAATCTGCATTCATGCCTAAAAACATTTTAAAAGTTTGTTTAATTCATCAAAGACAGTAATATTTTAAATTTTACTTACAGTTTTGGCCGCTGTCCTCCACTATTGCCGCTTTTGAGTTTCAGATGAAATGAATTCTGGGGTACTTGGCTGCACCAAGCACACACAAGTCATGATTAATGTACCCTCGATAGAGTGGGCGGAGCAAGAACACATCTGGGCATTTTCAGCAATTTTGAATTCGAACTGTACTGGGGTTGCTACTTATTACATTTCATAAGTACAGAAGTACACACATGTGTGCATTTTGAAAAACGGCCCATACCCAAAATAAGATTTGTTCTAGGAGTGTGCGAAAGGGCTCCTTGTTCTGTCTTTTCACAATAAAAGTTCTTGTCATACACTGTGTGACTGGGCTGTGCCATTTCATGTCATCCATGTATAATTTTTTGGAGTGGAATATTTCACAATATCATTGCTATCGCAATGCCATGTGTTTACATATCCAAGTGCACACAACAACAAGACAAGCCTCAGCAAGCCTCAGAGCTGGAGGCAAATCTCAGCCTCTGATAAAGATTTAGTACCTTCAGCAAACTCCACCAAAGCACAGTGCTTTGGAAGATATTCAAAAAAACCGTTCTGCAGCCCAAAAGTAAACAATATGATGGAAATTACTGATATGGTTATGTGGTGGAAAAGCAGCGATTTAAGCAGCTGGTTACAAAGACTTGAACGAAAATAAAACATTCAAGGTAAAAAACCAAAAACAAAAAACATTGTTTTATTTTGTGGCAGTGTTTTGCAGCGCTTCTCAAGTTATAAAGTTAAATTACTCTAGTTGTTGTTAGTGTTACAGTTATTTTATACTTAAAAGACTGCATAAAATTTCCTGGGAAAACATTCCTACTACTACCAGCAGTTTGGTCTATAAAATAACAAAGTGGCCTGTCCAACACAAGCATACAATGTACTATAGTGAGTTTTAAGGTAGGGCTGCTCGATTATGGCAAAAATGATAATCACGATTATTTTCACTGAAATTGAGATCTCGATTATTTGACGATATTTATTTAACAATAACAATGTATTGAATAATGGCTTTAAAGATTGTCAAAAAAGAATATAAAATAGTGTGCAAATACTCCTGCAAACAGTGCAAGTGTTTGCAATATAAGAAATAAATGAAAAATGTAAACATCTATGTTTAGTGAACTTTGCAGTGTTGCTCTGTGGTGCAGCTACGACACCGCAGCAAAGTTTACACACTGTCTACTTGATCCACGTCTGACTCCGCGAACCCGTAATGTTTCCACACCACCAGTGTTGGTCAAGTTACTTGAAAAAAGTAATCAGTAACTAATTACTGATTACCTCCCCCAAAAAGTAATCCCGTTACTTTACTGATTACTTATTTTCAAAAGTAATTAATTACTTAGTTACTTAGTTACTTTTTAAAAACACGATTTACAACCTGAATAGGTGATAAAGTGATAGATCTTTCAGCCCAATTCTACTTTTTCTGCATAATCCATCATACAAAATGTAATCAAATGGAAAAGTCTCTTTTTAACTTGTTTTATTAGTTTTAATCTTTTAACTTTATGCATCAAGCAAAATTTTAATTATATGCAACATTCTCTGACTGGAATAAATTAGTTTAACATTTAAACCTATTTTCTGCACATTCCACCACATAAAATAAAATATTTTGTGTGTTTACACTCAGTCTTTCAAATAGATGCAAGTAAAACACAGCAGAAAATAAATAAAGTCAAAGACTCAGCGGTCCTGTTGCTCTATTTTCACCTGTAAAGCAGGAGTTGGGTAGGCGGAGGTTTACCCTGGTGCAGGTGTGCTGCGGTCAGTGGAAGGATATGGCAGCTCTGTGAGTTTCCCATTACGTCGTAGCTACTCGGTGCTTCCTTGGAAGTTTAGGGTTTTTTTCGCTGTAAAAAGAAGTTTTCTTCCCACGCACAGCGGACACTAATGTTTTTGTCACTTTTTATGGAATCAAACTCAAAGTAAGGTCAGTACTTCCACACTTTAAACGCTGCACGCTCATACTCTCTCCTGCACTCGATATGTGATCCACTGTTGATCTGCACACAGCTGTTGTCACCAACGGCGCACTCGCTTACGCCACTGTCGTGAGACATTCTCGCAAAAGATTCACGGTTTTAGTAACGCAGTAACGCAGCGTTCCTACGGGAAAGTAAAGGTAATCTAATTACCGTTTTTGCAATAGTAATCCCTTACTTTACTCGTTACTTGAAAAAAGTAATCGGATTACAGTAACGCGTTACAAATAACGCGTTACTGCCCATCTCTGCACACCACTGAAGTTTTTTTTTTTTTTTTTTTTTTTTTTTTTTTTTTTTTTAACCTCTCTTTTCAACCAACGGCAGTCACTCTCCTCTCCAAATAACTTCTGCTTAGCTTTCCGAGCTTCCCTCGGGTCCTCTTAATTGTTGTGATGCGTGTTCGAAATGCAGAGAGGTGCGCTCGATTTGCAACACGGAGCAGCGTGAGAGTAAAGCACGAGGGAGGTGATCGTTGAAAGCCCAGATCGTAATTTAGATTAAAATTCGATTAATTGAGCAACCCTATTTTAAGGTTTGAATAAAATATATGTAGGCAATGTGAAGATACATGGACATAAAATAAATCACCATAGTCCTGCTGCCATAAGAGTAAAAGCAACAAAGATCTTTCTCGTCTCAAAGGACTGATAATAATAAGTCAAATAATTTCATCATGGTTGTTGAGAATAAAGGCTCAGAGCTCTGCAGCCTCTGCAGCTGTAATGAGGATGTTCAGGTTACAAGGAGAAGGACTGGGTGAGACTACACTGGCTGTGTAATCATTGCCATCGCCTTGTGGTCATTTGAACACACCCTGGACCATGTTTGTTTAATGAGGAAAATATTTGACATGCGGAAAAGAGTTTATGTAGCCATTGTTTTTTAAATGTATCAGTTAGGGAACTTTAGTTTGTTTATATTTTATTTAAAACTGATTAAAAAAAATCATTAAAACCACAGGCATTCCTTAGAGAAAATGTCCTCATTTTTTGGAAATCTGATGTGTCATGTTCAAATGCAAAATGAGAATTCTTTCCTATTCAGACATTAATATTAATATGTACAATGTACCATTCATGCCTTGTAAATAATTCATTGTGTGTGTTAAATTGTGCCAGGCATCTTATAACTGTTTAATTATTAATTGGAGGATTAATTCTTCGCGCTATAAATAGCTGCAGCTGTGATTGTTGGTGTGTAAAAATGGTTGACGTGCCCGGCGTTTTTGGCGAACCTTGCCATTAACCTTGCCGAACGTTTACTAATGTTTCTTTCTTTACATCTGCCAAGGTATTTTTCCCTCCATTACTTTTTCCCCATTTAGAAGTTTTTGTTCTATTCACAACCTGAAAAACCATCAAAAAACTCACATTTCTTCTCTCCGCTTTCTGCTGGTCTTTGTTGGCATTTTTTTTAACTTCTGGGAAAAAAAATATTTATAGGTGGAAATAATACAACGTGTGTGTGTGTGTGTGTGTGTGTGTGTGTGTGTGTGTGTGTGTGTGTGTGTGTGTGTCACACTACATGGCTATCTGCTGACTCCAAACACTGGCTCAGTCTGACTGGAAGAGACCTGGACCATTTGCCAGTGATCATGTCTTATTCACATGTATAATTAGCCTGACAGTTGTTAAGTGTGTGCCCAATTTTAGACAGGATGCTACAAGATCATCATCAAAACAACAGATACCAGTATTGGGAGTATCTTTTGAATCTGCGAGGTTCAGTAGAGTTCTCAGGCAAACAATGCCAAGCAGCACCAAAGCTTTTGACAAAAGACGTTTCACACAAAAAAGAATTGAATAAGGATTTGGATTTACCATGGCAGTAGTTGAAGCTTTGTGACATTCAGGTGTGAAATTCATTTTAGTTAATTGGCTGCATACAGGCAGATATCAAGTAGGCTGAGCCGGTCAAACCTTTGGATAACAACTTTTGTCTTTTTTTTTTTTTTTTTTTTTTTTTTTTTTGTATGTTCACATTTCATGGGTTACTTGATGTTTTTTGTGTTAGTTACAGAAAAATACTAACTACTAAATACTAATACTAAAAATACTAACTGTTACTAATACTAATGTTTAGATTTGTATAGGGCTGAATGATAAACAAATTATAGCAGTACTAAAAATGCCCTTTGTTTAAAAAGAGTGTAAATCATTCAGAAATTAACTAAAACTATCAACAGAATGTGAAGATGGCATCTTATGTATTGTGCTGCTTTGATACTGGTTAAAGTTGAAATGGGGACCATTGCGAGAGGGGAGAAATTGAAACCTGGGGCCCGTTCTTCGTACCTCGCTAAGTAGGTTAGCCGGATTAGATTGTTGACGATTTCGCGTGATCCTGGATCAGTCGGTTCCCCGAAGCTCATCCGGGACTTGCTGTCATAGCAACAGAGCCGTAAGCGTAAACCTGCTCGGGAGCAGGTTTACTTTATGTAAACAGGATTAGATCGCGGCCACGCAGGTATGTCCGCGTCATCATACGAAAGCAACAGCGATATTCCACCACTGTTTCACCATAAATAAATAACATCAATGTAACTAAAGACAATGCAGCACCTGATCCATTTATTGATTTCACACAGATACATACAGGTCATTTCCTAAAAAAGGGAAATGAACTATTAACATTCTATTACATGTATGTGATTATTACAGATGTAATTCATATTTCAGAGTAGTAATTGTAAATTACTTCGTGTAATCAAGATGAGAGACCACGGCTATAAAAGCGAAGGTGGATTTGGGAAGCCTGTCGCAGCCATGTCCTGTCCGTATACGCGAGCAACCCATTGCGGAAGGTGCAAGATTGATAAGGAGAGTCCTCAGAATTCAGCGTATATTGCGGGACAGACAGGATCCTTTAGCTCAGTGTGCTCATAGAGAGATATCGATTTTCCCGTGAGGGTATTATTTACTTAACCAACTTGTTGACGAGGGGGTGCAGGACCACCACCTGTCTTTTTTTGCTCTGCCCTTTTCTTGGTTGCTGTTATAAACAAACAGATTATTCCAGGGTCTCTTTCCAAGAGACTAAAAGCAATATAAGTGATAAATATTACCATTCTGTAGGATATTCTTATATTTCACTTTTACCTGTTCCCATGTTCTAGTGGGTCCTGTCGTGGCTCTAATGTGACAGAGGATAAAATATAACATATTATAATATAATGTAATATAATATTGGATAATATAGTGTAATATAATAAATCTACCCTACCGCCTACTGGTGTTGGCCAGAGGGGCCGATGGCACGATATGGCAGCCTTGCTTCTGTCAGTCTGCCCCAGGGCAGCTGTGGCTACAACTGTAGCTGCTTCCACCAGTGTGTGAATGTGAGAGTGACTGAATAGTGGCATTGTAAAGCGCTTTGGGTGCCTTGAAAAGCGCTATATAAATCCAATATATTATTATTATTATTATTAAATTACTTACGGGTTTGATTTGTCAGCAACTTCCTGCCAGCCCTCGCTCCTTGCTTTTGCAGCCTTTGCAGTGTTCCCTTGCGTTCTGATTAAACTCTGAAACTCCTGAAATCCCTCACTCAAGAGTTCTTGCTCTGCTGCCGAAAAATACCGAGCCGAGCGCGCTCCGTCGACATTTTCGCCGACCAATCAGAGGGTTGCCGATCAGTGTTTCTACTATCGATGTGTAGCCCCTTTTACGACACCCAGTGATGTCACATTACTGCGTCCAGCTGTACTAATCGTCAACAGCAGGTGTGTTCGGGGAACCGGATTAGCGAGCTCACGGTTAGCGCGATGATTTGATCTTGGATGTGTCATTTGATCTTGGATGTAGTAAGCGACGTACGAAGAACGGGCCCCTGGGGAACACAACAAGGTGGAGATAAAATGAGAAATCAAGACAAATCCAGTGTGTATTTATATCAGACATCACAACTTCTACTCTTCCCAGAAAGTTAGACAAATTGATTCATTGTATTAAAATGCTTAATGAATGAAACTGCACATTATATTTATATGTCTATGTAAACGGTGAAGTTCTAATCTGAATTTTAATCACATTCAGGGAATTTGTACAGTTTAGATTTGTGTCCAAGAAGAGACATTTTAAAAATTATTAAAACTGGTGTTGGCTCAAGGTTTGTGTAGAATTCATGTTATTATTGTAGACAGTTGACATATTTTGTTGGCTAGAAGAGTTGATATTCCATTTATCCAAGGTAGGGCCTGGCACTAGGAGACACAAGCTAGTGTCACAGACCCTGAGGCTTGTTCTCTTCCAGGTCTGAAAGAAGGGATCTTTTGATGTAAAGTGAATGTATTAACCAGTACACCAGGGAACCATCGCTTAATCAAACTGAGAAAAGTAAAGCAAAATAAAATATAAAAACACACCATATTTATATGCTAAAAATGGGTAATTGTAGCCTGTTCCTAGGTGGTTGCTAGGCAACATGATGGCATCATGATATCTGATATAGATACAAACCTTCAGGTTCCTAAGGTGTACCTGGTACAGGTAATCAAACAAACCCACAGACAGAGTTGTGGTCACATAGAGCAGAGCAGCAGGCAACACAGCAGCAAAGAATCATACAGGAATCTTCCAAAACTCTGCCTTTAAACCTGAGAGAAATTATATTTTTATATTAGTGGTGATGGTATTTTTTTTTGCTTTGTCACCCAACCCTTTTCTTATTTTACATCCACTAAGGAGGTTGACTTGGTTTGGTTTGTCTGGATTTTTCAAAAATATCTGTATGTTAGCAAGAACGCTTAAAGTTGTGGGTGGGTTATTTTGCCTGAGTTTGGGCTTTGCCCAACTTGTAAATTATTAACCTTTAGAGTCATAACCAAGGACTCTTGATTCTTGGTACATTTGTCATCACATCTTCACAAATGCATATCAAATTAAGATAAGAAAAATTCAAAATTCAGAGTTCTTAAGAATTGCCCACACCCACCCAAGAAAATAATCCGAGACTGAAGTCATGCACTGTGTGGAGTGAATTTTTAGCTGTGGGGGAGGCTTGGAGTCTTGGACCGCTCTTATAACAAGTGAATCAGAGTCATTGGATTCAGAGGCCAAAAATAAGCCTTTTTACCAGATGTAAAGTAACTTAAAAAACCCTCATGCCTAATCTGTTTAATTATATTACTCTGTCACATGTCTGTGCCAGATTGAACCAGCTGATTATGACTTAACAGTCACTTCTGAAGCTGCTGCTGTTTTAAATGACAGTTTGAGGCACAAATGAAAGCAAGTTGGTATGGAACAGCAACAGATCCTCTCCTCCTCAGGTTTTACTGCTTGAAAGGCAACGGGGAAGAGAAATTGGGATCTTCTGGTCCTTACCTCTGCTGTAATGGACAGTCAGCAGCTTAAAACATGGAAATATTAGTGTTTGGGAACAAAGAGGAGCTCTGTACTATTACTGCTCCCCTGCATTTGCATTCCATGCATTTGCCTGAACCTGATAAATACACACACACACACGCGCACACGTCACAGGTTCAGGTTTCAGATGGGGGGGTTGTACTCGGTGAGCAGAGCACTGCTCGAAGCAACTGGCTTCTCCAATCCCAAGGAAGGTAAATAGAAACGGTAACCAGAGCCTAACCTTGGAGCTCAGCCTCCTTGGGATGGGGTGCAGCTAAAAGTGTTGACGAGGATGCAACACTGCTCTTGTAAATGAGGATCAAGTGTGTGTGTGATATTTTGATTTCAATTAGAGTTGTCCTGTGCTGTATGTAAGGAATACACAAACAGTGAATACTAAGAGTTTATTTGAAGCTGTGGTGACCAGTGGTGCTGAGGTTGACTTCAGATCAGCACAAACTCATTGTGTCTGACATAAAAAACAAAAAAAACAAAACCATGCAGTGTTTATTTTTCCACCATAAGTGTCATGAGCTTTAATTTTTTTTCCTTGATACTTTTATTAACTGAGAAGTTAACAGATTAGGATGGGACAAGTTGGTAACTGTTTTGAATGACTTCCTAGTTCTTATGCCAATCAAGAGAAGAAATGTTACGTCACTGATATTTTTGTTGCACATTATGTAGAATTGCTATTGTAGTAAATCAAAGGAAACCCATTGGCTTGGCTTCTCTGGCCTAACCACTCAGAAAAATCTCTGGACTCATCACTTAAAGCATTAAATAACAGAGAACATTATCTATTATTAAAACTTTTTTTTCTCAAATGTAGTACTGCCAGTAAATCTCTTACTTATGTAGTGGTGAATGACAGGCCAATGACAGGCCATGATAACTTTGTTATGAAAAAGACTATAAAATGAACAATGATCCAGATTCATCTCGCTCAAATGAAATGAGGAATTCAGACTCCATGGGCGTAATCGATTGTTAAGGACAAAATACAGGTAAAAGTTAAAAATGCACGCCCTCCTTTTTTTTTTTTTTACAAAGTCATCCAGTGGACGGGATTGGACGTTTTTGGTGGACTGCATGCTGGACATCCCAGCTGTGCAGCTGTCTAAAATCACTTCACGGTCTTTTCCCAACGTGTCGGTTGTGACATTAGCTCTGGAGCACCATCACATGGTATGTTTTTTTTTTTTTTTTTTTTTTTTAGCTATCCCCAGCTGTTGTGGGTCACTTCAGGTTCTGCAGTACATGCAGGGGATGGCAGTGATGCTGTCCTTTTGATTTGCCCTCCCTGCAGTAGCACACAGTGTCTTTATAGCAGAGCTGCCTGCACTAAGTGAATATCTCAGGATGTTTTATATTCCCTGTTGATCTTCCATTTTCATGAATAACATATACTGAGCATGCCTTTATTTTTTTTAGCATGGAAAGGCTTTGAAAACACATTTAGATGATCGCGGGAGGCTAAAGCTCTCCATGGAAACCAGCCTCATGAAAGTATTTGCTGTTAGAAGATCTCAACCCAGACAGACCTGCCACACTTATTTAATAACTACATGTATGAATGAGAAATGGTGGATTAACTTGCTAAAAAATGTGGTGATTAGGCCAAAACCGCTATTAAGTATTCACTGGGAACTGTTGTATAATGACTAGCTTCAAGGTAGCATTGTTTTACTAATTCTTATAACTTTTTTAAGGCTGTAGTCGTTTATTTTATATTATTTAATATTGTACTACACTATATTTCATTCATCTCATTCTCTTTCTCTTGACAGTAATGTCTTTAAAGATAAGAAATGTGTTTTGGGGTCAACTTGAAAAGCAGATACAAAATGTCAAAGTGAGATCAGAGGTTAAATGTGACATAATATTTGGATGCTAACTGTATGACATTTAGATTTCCCATATACCTTAGTCACCCTTTGTAAAAATACACAAAGAAATCTAGCAGTGAAGGTCATACTTTGCTTACATCTTGTGGGAATCTCACTGGTGCATATCAATAGTGAAATATCTCTGCATCTCTTTAAGCTACAAGCTTCTCGTTTTTGTTGAAGAGTGGGGGATTAATCCTTTTAACCTGAAAAATATGTTCATAAATTGACTGTGCATTATTGAGATGAGATTATACATTTTTCCACCAATAATGGTGATGTTTAAAACTCGCAGTCAAACAGTAAATTTAGAGTTTATCACAGAAATAGATTGTATTTTATGACGGTAAATAGCGGCAATAACAAGTTCCTCTTACTTTCTTCTCCAGTGGGGGAACTTCAACTCCACTGTTGGACTACGGGGCGGTAGTCCTTGTTCTTCTGTAGCCTCAGTGAGCTGCAGAGTTACAGAGCAGAAGAAGAATTGGCATCGCCAGCCACCATCAAGAGTTCATCAAACTGAGCTGAAAGACCACAACATCGTCGACCTGTCAGTATTCTGGACCATAAGTCCATGACTGAAAGGAATCTTACATATAAGATGCATCTGTGATGCTGCAGTTCAAGAAATATCTAATAATGAAAACATAATCAAAAATCAAACATAAATAATGAAGATGGGAGCAATAAGATTTGATGTTCTTTAATAATGCATTATTACAGTGGAGGCCACAGATTCAGCCTGTTTTTAGAGACGGATAACTCAATATTTGGCTAGTAGTAGTAGTATGGCTTCTGTAATTCAAACTGTTTTTCTTTTTGTTTTTGTCCTGATATTTGTAAATTTGTCAGATCCGCACAAACCCATTTGTCCTTTTAAAGGACAGCCAATGCCTGAGATTAAGATTAAAACTTCATTTTCTTTATTTCTTATGACAGAGAAGCTTTGCAATGCTGGACACATGTAATCACATAAATTATGAATTGAAACTAACATTTAATGAAAATTACATCAGCATATTGTTCTCTCGACCTGCTGCCAGCATTGATCTTCAGACTCCGGTCTGCTCTCATGTATTGGCTGGTCTGCAGAGGCTTCTTGTTCTATGTAACTGAACAGAGCTGTTGAGGTAAAACTGTGAAACCTGAGTAGAGACTTTCCTACCACCATCAGCTCCATCTTCTCTTATTTCAGCTCATCCTTCGCCCTCATTTCACCAAGCTAGAGAGCCCGGCTCATCCTGCATTACAAACCTCAGAAAGTAACCTTGCTTTAGAGCCCTGATGATGACAGAATCCAGTTGGAGCCGGCATCTCTTTGGTTTTGCTAGGGTGAAATGAATATCTCATCATCTGAGACATTTTTTTTTTTTTTTTTTTTTTTAACTTTTTTTCGAGAGTCCCTGAGGACATCTCTTCTCCTGAGCTGTTTGATGTGCTCTGAAAACAGAAACCCTGCAGCACTCTGGATGTTTGAATTGTGGTAGCTGCCAGTCAGTTTATTTCTGCCAGCACCAGAACTTGTTTACCAAACCCTGCATGGACTTTGATCACAGCCCTGTTAGCTTACATTTACACTCAATTCCTCAATGACATGCATCAAAAGCCAGACCTCTCTTGAAGTATTTCTTCATTTGCTATTTAACTATTTAATGTGTGTTGTGGTTGTGACTATGAACTTGTGTGGTGCTATTCAGCAGCTCACTGTGACTAAACTATGTCTGGTTGCTAATTTTATTTCTACTTTGCATGAGTGGCCAGTTTTCAAGTGGACAAGTCTCTTACTTTTATTTTGAAAGTTCCACTAACCAGCTAGCCCAAGCAGTACATCTCTGGAGTTGGAACAATTGGTGGTGGGCTATTTAACTGCTGGCTGGTATTTTGGCCTGAATTATAGTCAATATTTAACAGTTTAACTTTTTTAAAGTAGTGACTCGATGTCATAGCCTCTGAATAGCAATAAATGAATGTATAGATGGATGCTACCACCTGTGGAAAACCATTAAACCTGGAGCAGTAAAAGGTTGTGCAGCAGCAATAAAAATCAATGTTCCACCGAAAGTAGTGAAAAGGAAAAGATGGGCAGTAAAAAAAAAAAAAGGTGAGGAAGGGCTGAACATATCAGATCTTTTAAAAGGGAAAAGAAAACAGAAGGGCACTGGGAGATGATGCACCCAGATGTGCAAAACTGACATGTTTTCAACAGCACAAAGCAACTGGAAGCTGTGGATAAAGAGTGAAATGTTGAAGAGTTCAGACTTTTAAGTATAATACTTGTCAATCTTTTACAGAGAATTTTGTATGCGACATTTGTATGTGGCCAAATATCACAAATCTCTTTAATTTTTTCAAAGATGACTTGCCTATGAGAAATACAAAAATTCATTGTATCCATTGTCTTTTTATAGTGACAAAAACCCAAAGTCTTCCACCAATATTGACCTATAAATTAGCAATGATGATCTTAGAAATTACTTTTGTCCTGGCTCAGTGGCCAAGTTTCTGCCACAGAGGTAGCAAGTACTTCTGAAGGAAAGATAATGTACTCTGGTCAGACATGCTTCATCTCCACCAACTTGGACTCCAGCTGCTGACAGTACTGCTTGAGCTTCATGTAACAGATGATTATGTTGTTTAGCTTTTTATTGGTCATGAAATATTTTGCTAATACAATGATTGCAGGAGAAGAAACATGAACAAGATTGTTTGAGAGTTCACTTAGAAAAGCAAATGTACCAATTTTCACTTCATCTGTGCCTATGTGTGTGTACACATCGGATATTTCCTGACTCAAAATGCATTTTTAAGAGAGAGGCTATTGTGCTTGTTACCATGATTAGTGTATAGTTGATGCAAAGAGTCCATGCCACCTAATTGAAGACGTCTTTGCATTTTCCTGGTATTTCTGCTCATTTATTTTTATAACCTTGATCCACAGATAATGAAATATTGTTATTGCCACTCTAGTGATTTGACTTTGGGAGAAGTCCAGAGTCTCTTTGGGGAAGGGTGACAAACTTTTTTTTTTTTTTGTATAATAACCGCTGTCACAAATACAATGTAAGTCTGTGAGGGAAAAACTGTTCTTCATAGTCTGATTGTCCTAACATCACCCTGTAAGACTGCCAATACCTGATATGATTGCTGTGAAGATGGGTGGGGGAGGTGAGCATCATTTTAAATCCCTGTTTCTGCTGGAAATAAAACAGTGCAGTATGAGATGGGAGAGCCAAAACAATAGTACTCAGAATAACTGCAAGGTTACTAATAAATCTGTCACTTAATCACTTGAAACAACTCCTGTCACATTTATTGGGTTTTCTATGTAATTTCTAATGTAAAAATATTGATTAATTGATCTTTCAGAGTCAGCAACACATGAACCAGTCTCACTTTAGGAGTTTGTGTGCTGCCTTAGTGCTGTCTAATTTATAAATGAAGATGCATTAGTAAACTTGTGAATTTTTTAATCTCTGTATGCTGAACTTGCACAGACATTAATGTATACTGTATTACATTTTGGCACTGGTGCAGCTTCCTGATCAGCTGTCAGGCTCAAATTCAGTTCTGATGTGTTTACAGGCTGCTGGAAATAATGCATTGATTATAATGGTCAAAGGTACTCACAGTAACATGTAGGGGGTCAGTTGTGAATGCTGGGTTGCCAGTCCCAATCAAAGTCTGACATATATTTTATAACAACCAATCAACCCTGCAAAGAACTAGGATTTGTACCAGTCCTAACAAGCTATACGCATCCCAGTGCATTACCTGCACTAACCAGGCTGTAGTCTCCAGTTCTTCCACACAAACTCCAGTTACTGTGCTGAATCAGGGGTGATGGAAGCCTCCCAGGGATACAGGACTAGGATGGAGGATAGTTGGTTTCCAGATTTGGCAAGAACAATGTTCGCCTTCACAGTAAACGCTGTGCCTTACCCCTGAAAGCAGCATGTTTCAACTAAATGCTTTTACTGTCAAAGCGAATTTCCGTTTCTGGTTTGCGTCATTCTCGTCACACTTTAGCTACCTCTTAGCGAGTAGCTGGTTTAGTTGGATACTCATTTATTCCTAGCGACCAGTGGTTGCCAGGCAGTTGCCAATGAGTCTCTAGACCGTTTGAAAGAGATGGACTTGAGCCACTGCTTGTTTGAGGTTTGCTGGAAAAAGGCGCATAGAAGCAGGGTACTTTGCACACAGCATGAAAGGATGGTCTTCACTTTCTCCTCTGTGCATTCGCGTTCATCCAGCTTCCTGCAGATGAAGGACAGAGCTTATACACTGGATAAGCATAAAAATGGATTTCAGGGTGACACTGGCACATTGAGCTGAAACTAGCCCTTTTATCTATCATCAAGACATCAGCAGCCAATGATCCCTAAACACAGCATGAGGACCAAAGAAATATGCTGTGACTTTATTTCTGTAGATACTTTTTGTCATCATTCAATCAGTCAGCAGGAAATACTATCAATTATCTGTTGACTAGACTGTTGGTGTCTATTTTTCCTAATATAATTCAGGTTGGTAGCTATGACACCCAATTAGGGCAATTAAACTGAAAATAATGTTAAATTGAAGCGTATCGTGCCAAAATAATTGAACTTTACAGTTTTCTTTGGAATGAATGTGACATGTTTGACTGCATATCATTTTGCTGTCCAGTAAACGATGTGAGCAACAAAGGATACTGGAAAACTTTCTGGGAAAATCTGGGCTGATTAAGAGAGACGTGCATCTCACTGTAGATGCACAGCTCTCATATCTAGAAACATGCTGAGTTTCTATTCTGTTAAAGGAAAGAAAAAGGAAATGTCACTAGTGTGATGTCAGTGGAGAGTTTGTTTTGTCTCAGTGGTCCACTCAGACTCTCAAATATGCTGTCTGTATTTTTGGCACGTAAATATCTGAAGTAGACTCAGATGGTTTGGATGAAATTACATTTTTTTATCACCACAAATGTAATTAATGCTATTGATATCTACGGTAGTTTTTTGGCTCTGATCCCAACCCAAGTTCAGTAATAGAGCAGACAATATTGAATTGACTGGAGTCCAGTGTTTACCACAGAACTGCTTTCTACTTGTGGTGATAGCAGGGGTGCATACACGTGTGGATGAGAGTTCGCATGAAAGATGGCGAATGCTGTTCGCATCCTAAATGACTTCTGTTTAATAAGTGATGACCTAATGATCCTATTTCTCGTTCCTTAAGCCTAGCGCATTGGATGAGCTCTCATCCTCATAATGAATATTTTCACCTAACAAAGCCACGCCAGGTGGCTGAGTTTGTTAGCTGCGTAAATCCATAATTTTTCGACAGTCCTTACTGTTATCATGGCTTCTCAGGGTGTGTTACCTGTTTTTGTGAAAACATGGTTTTGACACAGTTTAATGTGTATTCTGCTCTGTTCCTTTGTTGGGTTTTTAAATAACTAGAATATCCCCACACTTCCAAATTAGGTCAAAAGGCGACAGTGTCCTCGTCTTTTCAGACTTGGGCTGTGTGTTGGGGTGCTAGCGCTGTTGCTTTAGTTTTCATTTTGTCTTTTTTTTTTCTTCCTACGTAAAATCCTTACATACTAGTGTGTAGCAGCCCACACATTAGCACATGTGATGCTGCTGGCTATGCTCTGTGTATCAACCTAACCTGACATCGCTGTAACTCTATTGCAGCCACATGACTGGTCTGTGGGGTGCTATTACCATTGTCACTGGCTGTTCATGTTGTCTGTGAAAGTATGGATCTCTGTCAACTTTATATTGATGTTTTATATTGCGATAGAGGAACTTTTTTCACGATAATTATTTTAATGTTTTTATTGTCCAGCTGTACGTTGCTGTGCTAATATATTTATATTAGCATGCCTATAAGTCTTTTTGCTAGCCAAAATAAGCTCGACTTTACCTCCAGACATTGCTGGTATTTAGTTTTCCATCTTTCTACACATCCAAAGTTATAGCACTGCTCCTTTTTATTTATTTATTCTTTAATGGAAGCTTTAGAAACCAGATAACTACCCCAGACTCTGTTGATGCTTGTAAATCATTTTTTTCATGTCTATGTTGATATGAGATTTTCTTGTAACTGTTGGGAGAACAGTTACATGAGCTGAAAGAGTTAGCTCCCGGTGGTCTCAGTGTCTGTTTGCTTTTGGGAACTGGATCATTTGAATCTGAAATGAATAATAATGTCAGACTTAACAAGTGGATAAAGTAAGAGTCTCTACTTTTTGGAAGCACGCTGTCTTTTCTTCTAGCTGACAAATAGTCATTATTCTGCTCTGTAGCCCTGGTGAGCTGTAGGTTCTGTTTAGAGCGACCATGTTGCTCACAGTGGGTTTTGTGGATCACAGCTTGAGATGGTAGTTCTTCTACAATAGTGGAGTTGAAATCCATCAGGCCACAAGAGAGACAACTTTCTGAAGAAGCATTTTAATGATATCAAGGACCACTGCGGTAGGGGTCTGCAGCTATTAGGAAAATCTGAAACTCTCATGTGAAATTTAGTATTTTGCTTAGTGTGGCCTGAGTTTGTTATAAAAAACCAGATCAAACTAATGAAGGAATGTAAATATTTGGTGATCAGATTAAAACCTGACAATTGAAACAACAAAACTGTCCAAATAACTTATTTGCAGGTTGTTTTTCTGTGTGGCTTAATATAACCACTTCAGTGCTTACATCTCGAGGTAAGGACTGTCTCAGGGTTTATACTATAAGATGGCTTCGACTGTCAGGCTGATGAGAGCTTACATTTCATCTCTTTGCTAACCCTGAGTGATATCTCTCATCTTTTGGTAGCATCATAGAGCTTTTTTTACTCAAGTCAGACTTTTGAAATTACTTGCTGCTGAACTTTAAATCAACTCATTAAACCAGGTTTAAACTGGAAGAAAATAAAAACACTTATTGGTGTATATGAAGTTAAAGCTGAGGTCATCTGATGCTGTTAGGATGGGTGATTTTTTTTTTTTTTTTTAATATTTTTTTATTTCCCCCTCCCTCTCATTTCTTCGCTTCTTTTATTTCACACAGCAGGAAAGCTGTGAATAGGTATGTAAGCTGTGAGTGTGATGAGGTGGAGTCAAGAGGCACACTAATGAAAGCCATCAGTGGACTGAACTACTTCAGAGGAGACTCTCCCACAGCTTCACCTGAGCGCTATCCAGTACGGGAATTGCATCATGGCCCTCAAAAGCTGCCAGGGCTCAAGCTTTCATCTTCACTGTTGAGAACATAAAAGCTCAACTTTCTTTGTGTTTTTCATAGTGTATTTAGGGCCTGACAGTGAGTAGGTTTGGCTCAGGGCTCAGGACTGTTTCAGGCTGTTCTGATGGCCCAGCTGGTGGAAAGTACAGCCACAGCAAGCTGGTTGAATCTCAAAATGCTCTTTATATGTGAAAAATCACTTTAAAGTGAATGGACCTATTATGCTAATTTTCAGTTACAAGTGTTTATTCTTAGACTCCACTACAGTGGCTTTGCATGATTCACAGTTATGATTCATTTATGTTCTGCTCAGCATTGGTACAGCTCCTTTATTTATAAAAAAAAAAAAAAAATCTTGTCCTAGCTCTGAAATGTAAAAAACAAACAAACAAAAAAAGGTATTTGAGTCCCTAGTTGTTATTGTTGTTGTTGTTTACATTTATAATAACAAGAAAATAATTTTTTTTTTTCCAAAGGTACAGAAAATTGTATACAATAAAAAAAAAAAAAAGTTTTTGTTTTTTTTACTTTTAAAGTTCATCTTACAAAACTAACTGCTGGTTTCCTGCTGTCAGTGTTGGAAGTCTGTGTGTGCAGGGCCACAGATGGCAATGGACTCTTGTACCTCAGGAGACCAGCAAAATGTAAAGCTTGTTGACTCTCCTTTGCATCATTTGGAAGAAGAATAGCTACTGCACTGCTGTCTCTAATGGCAGATCTTAATAAACTAAACTAGTCATCATGGCTCACGCTGAACTAAACTATATATGAGTTTGCACTTTGAAATCAACATTACAGTTTCCATGTCTTCAAATTTAGTAGGATTTTTGTGCGTGACCTCAATTTTACCGTAAGATGGTAAATGCAGCAGACTGTGCTGATGCTTTTGAAGTCATAACCTCTCTGAACTCGCCACTTTCCTACTTTACAGGTCTTTCTGTTTGTTTAGTTTGTTAGGGCTCTTCTTCTTCCTCGCATGTTTGGCATCATTTTGAAATGCTTTGTTCCTATAATAGGATCAACCAATCATCTGTCATTTGCATGTGACTGCGTATAGATCCACAACGGACTATAAAGGCAGGGAAAAATGCATCGCTATAAAGGAAAGAGCTGTGTTGATTTATTTAACAAGAATAAAATAGAGGAATAATGTTACCCTCATTATTTTGTTTTAATTGTTATTAGTGGCTCTATAGTGTGGTGGTGTACAGTACGTGTTTGCCTCTGATTTTGATCCTGGGAGGAGACACCTTTGTGGTTGCATCATTAAGGGCATCTGGTGTGAAAAGTCTGCCAAACCAAACATGCGGCACAACCCACTGTGACAGCCACCTGTGAAACAGGGAGCAGCCCAAAGTAGCTTTTTCATTTTGTTTTCATAGTCAATAAAAGTTAAAATCATAATGAAAATGTAAAATTCATAAGCAGCCCTATCTCAGTCATGAAAAACAGTTTTTCTTGGTGTTTGCTTTCATTTTCACATTCTGGTTAGGGAAGGTGGTCCACACTGCTAGGTTTAGACACCCAGTGTACTGTGCTGTGGAAAGAGATTAAACTTTAGGCCAAAATACATTATAGGAACATCTTACAAAGCTTAACACAACATTGATAATGAAACTTTTACTTGTGCGTCTTCATACGACCGTAACATCACCACCTCTTAAAGGCAACAGCCTACTGAGGCACCTAGAAGGTACAGAGACTCGTATCAGCTCAGGTTGGCCGTTCATTGAACTGAACTTTCAGTGAACACCGAGATCAGGTGCTGAAACCTCCAGAGATAATATTTAAAGAGCAACTCTGATGGTTTATGTGTTATGGTAAAGTCAGAGTAGAGAGACCGCTCAGGCCCTTGTGTGATTTGCTCTGTTTTGTGAAAGATTAAGGGATTCAAGGTAAAATCTAATGATGCTGCTGTACCTTGGATTTGGAAGCAGTATAAAAATGCATGTTTTTGTATTTGTTTCAAAGCACTATCTCTTTTATGAAAGAAACCAACAATTTTCACCATTTGTGTTACATATCGTTTGAATTGAAATAAAATCCTTAAATTTCATGGCCACTTCATCAGTATTTTATTTTGATGCCAAATCTTTGCAAGGTTGCATAAAAGAGCTCATGTTGGGAAATGGATTTTTAAAAAATAAAACATCATAATATCAGGACAAAAACGGTCCCTAAATCCCTGCATAGACTGCCCCGAACTTTGAAAGTGGATTTCAGAGTGCGGCTCACAGCTTTATTTGATTCCTCAGGTGTAGTGGCAGCAGGTCTGCTGGAGCGCCGCGAGGTGAAAAGTCTGGCGGTGAGATAACTCTCTCCCAGGCACTGGATTGTATGAGGTGAATGGTTGTACTGAATTGGGCTGAGTCCATGAAGGCTGCCTGGACGGGAGCCCAATACTACGCTGCTGTGTATTATAATTAGCTTCTTACACTGGAACCTTATTCAGGGCTCACACAGGGCTCCCAGGGAAGTTTGGGAAAGGCATTTCATTCTGTGCACTCCCTTCAAAATACACAACAACCACACTAAAATAACAATGAAGGCTATGCAAGAAGCAGAAAAAATAGATTGAAAGAAATTTGTTTGGGCTCATTGGTGAATGGGTCAAATGTTTCAGTTTTTATATCATAAAGGGATGAGCCAAATGCTCAAATAATTCTATGCACCATTTACTGTAGCACACAAATAACTGCAGTGGGTTTTTGGTCAGTTTCCACAGATGATTTTTGTGCTGAACTCACTCCTGAGTGGACATTATTTACCTCACTTTATTTGTCTAATCGTGAAAAAAATCTAGCTTCTTTATCTGGCGTATAAACACATATTACATTACAATGTTTTTACGTGTCATTGTTACATGTTTTAAGTAATCATTTGAAATTGATCTTAAATGACAGTTTTGGCTTTCAGTGTTTATTATAAAAGAATCTTTGTGCTTAAGATGGTTTTTCAGTGTTTCTTTTGACTTGTCAGGTGTTAGAAGGTGTTATTTATTCTTTTTTTTAATGCCTACTTAATCATTTATAGCTTAGCTGTAAATTTAGTTAATTACCAAAATGAACTGAAACATGAAGTTAGTCTTTTCTAAAGCTCCAACACTTCAAGTTCATATTTGTAATTTATATTTTATTGTGATTTTATTCGTACTGCGATTTTACTGGAAAGCACTTTGGTGTACTTCGGTCTTAAAAATGTGCTATATAAATAAATTTTGATTGATTGATTGATTTACTTGTGTTCTTGCTAAATGAAAAACTACACTTGTGTGCTATACTCCGAATGTCAGCTTGTTACTCTAAGCAGTAGCCTGTAGTCAGAGTGATACTGACACCCATTTACTCAAATATATAGTTGTTCAACAGTGCAGATATGTGAAATCGTTTAGGAAGGAAACGGCCGAGTGTAAGTGTCCACGTTCTCTGCCCTCTGAGTTCCTCTCTGCTGAGCTGTGAGTGGTCAGCCATGCATGGCCACATGATGTCTCCATTACCTGGCTGAGAGGCGGACATGCTGCCTGCCACACGCACACTTATATACCACCTGCTGCTTGTGTTCACTGCAGGCAACTCGCTTCATTGTCACTCTCTTCTGATTGGTTGCAGCCCGTGCCATGAGGCGAAATTGGATACAAGAAGTGTTTTACAGCTGCACATATACCAAAGTCTGCTCGCCAGCTTATTTGTTGTTGTTTAAGGAGTCCTCTGCAGGGCGTTTTGCACTAGTTCAGTGGTTCTTAACCTGGGTTCGATCGAACCCTAGGGGTTCGGTGAGTCGGTCTCAGGGGTTCAGCAGAGCCTCCACCGTGACATGCACGGCTCATTTTGTGCACCAATAAAAAGCATATCTATGTCTTGAATTTGAAAAAAATCATATTTTATTTTTCACTAAAGAGGGGTTCAGTGAATGCGCATATGAAACTGGTGGGGTTCGGTACCTCCAACAAGGTTAAGAACCACTGCACTAGTTATTCTTTGAGGCTGTATGGGTTGCATCCCTATTGTTGTCTGTTTTAATTATTTGAAGCTGACAGCTAGGAGAAAATGAGCAATTAATGTGGACTTGAAAGGTAAAAAATGGGTTTATTTAATGTGAATCTCTGTTCACAGTAGGACAGTTCAAAGCAGCTCTTTAACCAGGGTACAATAAAGCTGGAGTTGCCATTAACAGTTTACTTTCTTGATTAAATTTTTTAAGCCTTTATGAAAGTTGATATTTTGTGGGTTTTTCCTTTTTTTCTGTTTCTCATGGGGGTAAGAATGAATAGTAAAAAAATAATATTTTTACAGTGATTATTTTGTTTGGTGAAGGACCCGGCTCTATGCTAGTAAAATTCAAGAATTAAACATAGAGCTGGATATAATCATAACAGGTCCGTGTGGAATAAAAACTTCAGGTATCTTTAGTTCAGTAAAGAAAAGATACCCAAAAGATATTCAAATTTAAGAGCAGCACAATTTAACAACTCTGAATATTTTTTTTTGCTTGAAAAATTGCTAATTAATGAATAATTGTCCTGCCTATAAAAACTGACTTTTTTTATCTGGACGTAGTTCTCCAACTGGAAACGCTAAGTTCAGATGAACAGAACTGACTTTTCTTACCTGGATGATTGAGCATGCATCAAGAAATTTATTGGACTGGCTGTTCCTTAGATGAGGTGTGGCTTAAAAGCTGTTAATGGAAGTCAGGCGAAGGGCAGCCAGTCAGAAAAAAGGCTCCTAGGGAGCAGAGCTTTAAAGAGATGGGAGCAAAACGGCGGTTTTTCAGACAAAAGATGCACTAAGGCTCTCTGTGACTTCATGGTATAACATAAATAAGGATTATTGTGAATTTTGAATCGCGTAAAGCTATTATAAAATGGCTCAAGAATAAAAATATAGAGCTGGAAATGAGTTGGGTGAGGCAAACAACCTAAAATCTTCAGTGTGAAAAAACTAATACCTGAGTCCTGACATTGAAAAATTACTGCCTACCCACTGAATGAAAAAACTGTTTGGGTAAAATTTTAGCTTTGAGTTTCCATAGAACAGATGCAAAAAGGAAAAGGTTGCAGACTCCTGAAACTTTTCAAAGATTAATCCAGGCTTCATGTTCAGGTGACAGAATTTGAAGAATCCATAGAATCGACAATAAAACCAATGGATGTTAGAAATGCATTCAACAATGAAGACTAACCAGGCTTACCCTTACAAACACAGCGGTACTGTCTGTTAAAACAGAAAGCGGGTTTCTATTCAATTACTGTTGGTAAATATCCACAGTGCAAACTCAACTTTCCTGTTAATTTCCTGCAGCAGTTCACACAAACAGAAACACACGTACATGCATGAAATGTAAACTTAATCTGCTGCATATAAAACTTTCTTGGGCAGAAGCAAAAGTGCTTTACAAACACTATAAGGATAATAAGGAAGATGGTACAGCAAGCAATAAAAATGCAAGGCAAGCTTCCTTCTATGGATGAGAATAATAAGGCAGAAGTGAAGAAAGCAGCTGCTCTCTGTTCTGTCTCACAATTTCCAGGCGGAAATTCTTCTTTGAGTCATTGTCGATACAGAGACAGCTTTATCTGGGAGATGGTTACACTTCTGTGCTATGACAACATCCTCACATTCACAGTTTGACTCAGTTTTCCTTTGCAGGAAAACTTTGGTGGGTAAAGTTTTGGCTATTGTCAGCAGAGTCTGGCAAGTTTGAAATCCCTTACCTGCAGGGAGAAAGAAGGACAGAGAAGCACAGCTTAGTTAATGAATTCAGATCCTGAATTAGTTTAAAATGCTCAAAAAAAGTTAAAGTAAACATCTATGATCAAATAACAGCCAAGTACAGTCCATCTGGAGAAGCTGTTCAGTGGCAGCAACACAGCCAGACTCGAAGTTTGTGTCGTATTGTTATTCCGTCTTACCTGTTATACACTTTAGCTCAATTCCTTTGGGAGGGATTTCTATTTTCCTAAAAAAAGCAAGTGTGCACTCATCTAGAAGCCAAAACAACAACAACAACACAGTGCTGCTGAAGTATATTTGCTTTATGGTTTTTATTTTTCTCTTTTTTTTTTTAACTCTGTCTGAATGCAGTGCAAAAAACGAGTGCAAAGAATAAAACACTTTAGCACTAAACAAATTTACAAATTATTATACAAGAAGCTCATTTTTTGTTATACATTTGTAAAATCTCTGCAGTAGATCCTGAGGTAGACATTCTGTATTAACTTAACTTAAATTTTGCAAATATATGTGACAGATTAGGTTTTTCAAATTAATAGCTCCAGAGGGACAAACAGAAATTCTGGTACCTTGAACCACTTTTGAAAAGGTTTTTTAGACCTGTCTGCTGCCCTGTTAGTGGGAATAAGTGGACAGATGGTAAAGATGGACAGTACTAGGTAATAACATTTGCTTGTTCCCTTTTTCCGTTTTTAAACTTCTTGGATGCATGAGCTAAACCCAGGCAGGCTTGAAGTCCAATGGCAAAAACTTTGCTGACAAAATGATTAGGCCTACTTGTGTCAAAGTACCACATTAATGGGTTATTGAAGGGTTTCACTTGCCTAGCTGAAATATAAGGTTCTTGTTAAAATGGTCCTGTTTGGACCATTTTGAGTTCTTACAACAAAACTGCTTAAATTTAGAATCTCTTCGTCCTAGTGTGACACAAGCCCAGTGCACAACATTTGTCTAAAGTGTGCATACAATTACACAAACATGGACACACACTGCTGCTGATGCTTTTTAGTATCAGCCAGGGATGAGATTGTTGTGCTTACTTGGATATTTTCAGGCCCTCAGTGCAGCGCTGATCCATTAATGCATTAATGAAGGCCTAATCCTCCTCTGGAAAAAAAAAAAAAAACCACTGAAGCTGCCGTTTCATAACTAAATAGTTGAGTTTCCTGAGCTCTCTGTGTGGGCGTCACCCGGCTGGGCTTTATAAACTTCACCTTCCTCCAAAGGAGCCTGACTGCAGGTGATCGTGCAGATAGTGGGCTCAGTCTATTGCTAAAACTGCTGCTAATGATCAGAGGTTAACCGTTCTGTGGAGAGACCTGAACACATGCCGCGAGGCGCCAGCCTAAAGCTTTATGTTCAGTGTGCATGCTCCAACACTGCAAAGATGACAACAATTACTCATTTATACATTTTTCTATCTGCTTGTTAATTATTTTTTTTTTTTTTTGTTATCATTTTGAGAGCTTACATCTGTACACATAACTCCTGAATTAAATGTAGCACCAGAGTAGTTCAGCTGATTGTTGTCTGCACGACTTTGATGGTACAATTTTAAACAGCTGTAGAAAATAACAGGACTGGAGGCTGAAGCATGCTGTGCCAGACTGCAAATCGGCAAAAAACACAGCAGGGTGTTCTCCATATACCTGCATATACAACTGACAACCACAGTAAATAAGTGAAAATTTAAAGTACCGTTATTTAGCTTTAGATGTACATTTATAATAAAATATTTAAGAGGAAAACATTATTAGAAACTGTTTATACAAACAAGCAGAACATGGGTCAATATGGGCAATGAATGCTCTGTCATTGTGCTACGGTGTGAGCTTTGCACCAGGTGTCCTTTGGCACTGATGTCATCACTACTGTTGGATGCAGAGAGGGATCACTGGCCTTCTAAAATGTTTCAGAGCCCACATTTGGATACTGGAGAGTGTCTCTTAGTGGAGACTGTGGTTAGGGTCCAGCTCAGGAGCTTTCGTGATTTTTGCTTTACTTAAGTGCTGCCAAGCATTGAGAATTAGTTTTATTTTTAAAATGTTTTTTCAGACACAAGCTAGCTCTGTTACACTTACTTATGTATTTAAAAGGCTCGCCATGACTGTTAATTACACATGTAATGACAGAAAGAGTTACTATGGGAAAAGAATGCAAAAATATCAAAAATCCAAATAAAAGTTCTCTGGGCAAAAAGGTCCTCAGCTGATATCAGTCCGGAGCGTGGTGCATGAAATGATTTACTGTTCTGTCATCAGTCGCTGTGTGTCTGAAGTAGCAAGAACTGCACCTAAACTCCCGCCAAACAGCTGTTATGGCTTTGTCACACAGTATGTAGTGTGGTGGGTGGATAGCCAGTGGGTCTAACACTTTCATGGTGGAAATCCAGAAAACCATCCACTGTTAGCACTGTCTTTTTTTTTTTTTTCCACAATCACTTATTCATTTTCATAGTCAAATGTGCAAATGTTTGTAATATTTGATTATATAATCAAATTTAGAATATTTTCTGACAGGCTTACCTGGCTCAGCTTTGACTCGGTGCCATTATGGTATTGGCTTAAAATACACTCCTTCAGAAAATTAACCCAGACCTTTTTTTTTTCTTTTCTTTTTCTAACAACCATTTAATTGTGACACCGGGGGATCCTTAACAAGCTTCCAAATATGGCAAGGCCAGACTTTAACAAATACTGCTGTTCTGTTAATTTTGTCCAAATGATGATTTCAACAGAAGCCTGAAGGCTCTAGTCAGTCTTCGGACTCTCCCTGTTGGTCCGAGAGTCTTGATGGTGCATTAGGGTTCAGAGCCAAAGAACAGAGCTGTGTGTTTGTTAAGGAAAGCTTATTTCCAACAGTGATACAATATATAATCTGCTGATTATTGAGGATTTCACACGTACACTTTTATTGCGCGGGCTGTCCTGGTGTATTGATGGCCATCTGTGCATAGTTTGTCACGTATTTTAATGTTTTATCCATCCGAGAACATGCAAACACACACGTGCTTCCATCCACACTTCAGCCGCTAATACAATCGAATTCTGTGGAAAACACCATCAATAATTTATAATTAGCAGCTTTTCCTTAAAGCTAGTATGAAAGAAGCATGCAGTCACCCATTGGTTAGTGTGTTCCCACGACGAAGTCTAGAGCTGAGCATTGGTGGTCGGATCTCAGTGTGAAACTGTACGTTTTTTGGCTAAAACTTTAGTGCATATAGTTCATCATGGAATGAACTGTGTTCCAAAAACTGGGGATTGAGCCGATAAAGGACCAGTCATGTCACAGAGAAAGTAAGCATGTTTTCCCAGACATGCTCTTTTTCTTAGAGGAGTCTCCCCCTCCTGGCAAGGCCTTTTTTTATTCCTTACAAAACTGAGGCTCACACCCTCGGGCCCACCTGTGTTTTTTTTTTTTGTGTGTTTTTTTTTTGTTGTTGTTTGTTTGTTTGTTTTATATATCTATACCCATATAAGCAAAAATACATAACAAATGAAATTTTTCCCCCTTTAAAAAAAAAAAAGGTAGGACTTGTGTAGTTCATCTCACACAGCCAATAATCTAGTTACTATCTCAAGACACCTCAGTTGTATATCATAAATCTTGACCTCAACTAATGGATCTTTACAGCCAGTACCAATTTAAGATTTAAACGCAAACAATTGCAGAGAAAACAATTGAGCCCGGACAGGCCGTGGTGTGAACTGTTAGTCGATATGCTCTGTTTTAAATTGTGTGGACCGTCACCCTTTGCTTTGTCTGCTTAAACTACGACCAGGATGCCTGATGTTTGGAGGCCTCTGCCTCCAATTAGCACTTTTCTAGAGACCCTGATGTGGTCTCGCCTCTCATCTTTAAAGCAAATGTGTAGAAATTCTGCAGATCCCAGCCTGTGATATGGGATAATGGCTTCTTTAAAAAGACTGTGAGCAGCAGCTAAAACTTCACAGACAACCAGGTGTTAATTAACATCCCTCTTAATTTTGATGATATTTTACACGCTATTTTTATCTCTGGCTGTTAGCCCTGACTCTTCTTTCCAGTGCTTGGCTTTGTTAAGATCTAGAAATTGAGTCTTTTGTACAAATCTTTAGAGGCTCACTGAAATGTATAACACTTATTGTAACATTACTCCCTTTTTCTCGCATTCTAGTCTTACACAGGAAACTAGGCCTGGCTCAGACATCTCACCCTGTCTGCGACTCCTGGCTATAAATTCAGAGCATGCTGTGATATTTTTTTAAGGTAAATATTAGAGATGGCACGATACCACTTTTTTATGTCCGATACCGATATCATAAATTTTGATATCTGCCGATACCGATATGAATCCGATATAGTGGGGTTTTTTTTAATCAATAAAACTGTTTTTGTTTTTTTTTTAATATCTTGCTGCATTTTGTATACGTTCATACTCAAGTTTAAATAAACAACAACACTAAAGCTCATCAATACTGATCAAACTAATAAAGTTAAACCTACTCCATCCTTCCTATTCTGGTATTTTAAAGAGTACTTAGCAGAAATATTAAGCAACCTAACTAATAGGGTTGCAAACTCCCAGCAAAGAAAAATAGGGAAATAAATTATTTTTCAAGAATAATTAAATAGATTCAACATCTTTCTTCAACAGAATTGCAGACTGCACAGATGGTACCTTCCCAAAGGAAAAAGTACTATAGCTTACTAGGGTAAATGGTAAATGGCCTGCATTTGTATAGCGCTTTTCTAGTCCATAGGACCCCAAAGCGCTTTACACTACATTCAGTCATTCACCCATTCACACACACATTGGCGAGCTACATTGTAGCCACAGCTGCCCTGGGGCGCACTGACAGAGGCGAGGCTGCCGGACACAGGCGCCACCGGGCCCTCTGACCACCACCAGTAGGCAAACACGGGGTTAGTATCTTGCCCAAGGACATTTGGCATGCAGCCAGGATGCAGCCTGGGATCGAACCACCGACCTTCTGATTAGTGGCTGACCTGCTCTGCCACCTGAGCTACAGCCACCCAGTATATTAGACTTAACAGTTACTATATACAGTAATGGACTTCTATATATTTCACACAAGATTAAAACTTTGGGTGTCAGATAATTATTTATTAAAAGCTAGACATTTTAATGAGAATAAGAAAGAAAAGTATGTCTTTGTGCCCCCTTTTCCCTGTTAATGCCCTATCGGCCCCCCTGGCTAAACTTTGCTAGATCCGCCCCTGCACAGTTACCAGCCATCAGCTGCGTAGAAAAAGATCCTCGAGTAGAAAGTAATAATAAATAAATTCTAACAACAGCTTATCAAGCTTAAACGTGCTGCTGTTGTTCAGCCGCTGGTTTCCTCTTTCTGGTGCAAAGTGGGCCAAAAACAAAGAAGAGAGACGGACTCGCGACAGAAAAGCCGATCAGCTGATCATTGATCAGTTTCATGATTGAAGTAGCAACAGGAGAGGGAGGGAGAGAGAAGAGGCAGTCGCTCCATATATCGGTTGTTAAGCTTAACGTGTGGAATGCTTTACAAACATTCAGAGATCAACTTACACACTTGCTTTACTTCTCTCTGGGAAAACTTCCTCGGAAATGAAATGCTGGTTTGGTACCAAGGCTACAAATACACACAGCCGCTCTATCACGTGAGCACACTGCTCTGAGGTGCTACGGTTATGAGCCGAGTTACGCCATGTCGCAAGTTTTGTGAGGTGCTTTTTTGATATTTGATGGATCGGATTACATTTTTTTATTTCTCTCCGATATCCGATCCAGTAATTTACGTCAGTATCGGACCGATACGTAATATCGGATTGGTCCATCTCTAGTAAATATAGCCTTGTCCCTAAAAGCATCTACCTTCGGATGTGTACCTTCGGATCTCTGTTGCTGAGTGTAGCTCTTCCCTGCCAGCTGTGGCTCACATTTATAACATTTGTAGTTGGGTTTATTGGCTCTGCAGCAGAGTCGGACATCTCGGGCTCTGCCAGGAGATCACAGAGGATCTGTGCAGCTGGTGAAATATGTTCTCTGCTGTGCTGTGAGGCGTCATAATGTTCAGGGTTACAGTACCTGCACTGAAACGCATTATGATTCTGCAGAGCTGGTGGGAGCGCCCACACAGATTGCCTCAGTGTTAGGAGAAAGCTGCAGAGAATGAGGCTCTGTCACCGAGGTTAGCGGGTCAAGACTCACATTGTTTTTGAAATTAAGTATAGAAGAAGGAGTTTCTGACCCGTCTTCACATCCTGCACATCTGTCATAATATGTGCTCTCACACTGAAAACCTGCAGCATGCCCCCAAAATATCCAAATCCGGAGTGTGTTCTGGAAATCACATTGCAGTCAGGATAAAGGAGTGAGTGTGCACAGACTGATGGACGGGGGAGATGGTGAATGAGGCTACGGTTTCATGTTGTCAGGACTTGCATGTATTTTTCTGTACAACCCTTATCAGTTTGATTTTACATTACACAAATTTTTCATAGTAAATTAGAAAAGTGTATACTTGAGTTTTTTAATGCTTATTTTTTCCTTTTTAAGTTCTCTTTTTTTTAAATGAAAGATGTTAATGTATGGAACATTACAAATAGTAATGAGAGAGAGACTAGGATGCAAAGGTGAGTCTCAGCTTGAATCTGATTGGCTTGCTGAAGCAGCCTAACAACTTCCTGTTTAATATTTGACACAGAAATCCAAACCGACAAGCATTTTGCGTTAGATTCATAGATTGTATAAAATATGGATGTAACTTTCTGGTCAGAAAAATGTCAATTTGGAAGTGCCTTAAACCTGCAATTTATCTGAAGGTCACCAGATGGCGATAGTTGTGGTTGCAAAAACGCTTGCAATTGGCTGGGAAATGGCTTTCTTTCTGGACCTCTGTAAATACTTACGAGTTTATGGGCTCAGTTGCTCACCTTGTGTCATACTGAATAAAACCAACACTCTTATTTTGTACATTTTGGTCATACCACGTTATAAAAAGGTGGATTAGCCATGTTTTCCACGGCACATCGACTAATGTCAATCACAAATCAGCGAGCAGTCAATTTGTTTTGGGTTTTTTTGTTTTTGTTTGTTTGTTTGCATTTTTGTGTAACCAAGATGGCGGAGGCCAAACATTTTTTTTTTTTTTAAATAAACCATGCTCGATGTAGACAATTGGCAAATAAATAACATTAAATGTTAAAGATTTATCAAGTCAAGCTCAGAATGAAGTTTGAAAGGACTTCACAGGCAGAAAAACATATTTAAAAATGGGAGAAAATTAAAATTTATCAACATATTGAAAATGCGAAACATACAAATACACAAGGAAAAATCCAAAACAACCAAAACTTTAACATGCATTAAAACCAACCGAGAGAGAAGATGAGAAAGAGCGAGAGGAGGAAAAACACACAAACTTAGAAGAAAACCAAACAGCCAGCATGGTATAGATAAAGAAAATGTGCATCGGCTTGACCTGATTACTAAATGTGACTGAAACCTAACAGTTGGTGTGTCTGGTCTCTGAATATATGCTTGCTCAAATTGGATTCAGATTCATTTTTGACATTGGCTATTTGAGAGTTTGGCCTCATGCTTGGAACAAGCTGCATCCTGTTTTGAATGAGCTTCATTCTGCTGAAAGTCCAGCAAACAACCCTTGTAGTAATACAGCTTTCTAGAAAGGAAATGAGCGTGATGCATTGATTACTTGACAGTGCAATTCTGTCGGACACCTGGCAACAAATCTCCTGGGAAAGAAACTAAAACAGCCAGGCTATAGGCTTTTGTTTTCCCCAAGCTTTTGGTAGTTTTTCTCTGCTTAAGTGGTGGATGGTAAAACTGGAAAATACAGAGGAACTATACTTCACAAAATAAATTCCTGAGAGAGAGGGTCATGGAAACAAAAACTAAAACATGAAATCATGTTAATTTTATTCTCATTAGTTTTTGAGCCGTTTTACTTTAGTTTGCAGGTATCACTTCAGAAGCAAATCTCAAGTGTAGGAAACAGTGTCATTCTCAGCACTTGGATTATTATGAGAGAGTCTGGATTGTCTTTTGTCGTCAGATCAAATGTTAGTCAGAAAAGCTTTGTATAAGAGAAAAAGCCTTTTTCTTCTCTTCTTCCCATCCCCCGCTGGTGCAAGCTCACAGGATTGCGCAGGGCATTATTTGAAGTCTTGTATGAACATAAAAGCCTGCTCATAAAAGTTCCCTGCAGTGAAAACGACCTAAATAAACACAGCCCTGAAATAAAACTCTCCCCAGGTTCAGCTAACCTTTCCTCAGAATGGAGGATGGGGACAGGAGAGGCTAGAAGAGGCATTAGGGACCGAGTGCCTGAGCATGGGATGGTTTTGTAGTGGCAGAATGCAGCTATTTGGTGGATGTAGTTGTCCAGAGTGCATTACAGCAGCATGAGTGGTTGCATTTTTAGCCAGGCTACAGTCTGACCTCTGACGCTGGTAGTGATGGTAGTGTTTCAGTCCCACTGGGGATGGAACCAGTAGCACTTCTGCCTTTCTGCACACACAGTCGCACACATTCACAAAGGTTGTATGTGGAAGTTGTCTATTTGAATTTCAGTGAGATTTCTGAAAATATCTTGAGCTGTGAAGCTGTTTGTTTGTCTGAATGCATCATTCATTCATACCTTAGTCGCCTACTGTGGCTCACGCAATCCTAGCAATCTCTTACAACATCCTATATTCTGCCAGTTGTGTTTCTAGTTTCCAATCTTCTGACTGACACCAGGTTTACTGCATCTGCTCACGTCTCCTATCGGATTGCTTTCTGTATATGGCCACATTCAACAGAACATGTAAAATACAAACTAAGTGTAACACATCCGAAAATGTGATCTGCAGTATTGAAAATACTGTGTTATTCAGGCCACTCTCATTCCAAAATCTTGTGACGGTTTGTGTAACACATCCCAACCACCTAAACATTATTACTGCCCAGGGCACACCCAGATCTCATCAACCTCTCCCACAGTTCAAGGAACGTGCTCAGAAGGAGCCCATAGCTGAGTGACTGTCCAATAAAAGTATCTGAACATGTGTCAGAACAAGCCTGATCTGCAGAGGTCCCAACCCACAAGCCACAGTGCATCCTCTGCCAGTGGTGTGTGGTAGACACCAGAGGTCTTTTGTCCATACCGCAAAATATGAGAGCTGTTGTGAAGCATGAGTGGGACCTACCCACTGTTACATGGTTTTAATTTTATAGCTGATCAGTGTGCAGACATTGTTTTTTTGGGCTCAGCCTATGACCTGTGCTTTTTTGCAACAAGCCTTGCCACTATCGCCCTGCAATAAAAGCTATTTTCAGTTTACTCTTTACCTGAACCATTACATACCTGTGCACACCAAGACAGAACATGATCTTAATATAAAAAAGGTGGCTAAATGGACCCCAATGACAGTGTAGTTCACTACAAATCATGCCAAACATATCAATAGTGTCCTTGCAGTTAGCTACAGTAATTAAGGATGCCTTCATTTCTTTGCCATAGCTGTTGCTTAATCCTCCTCCTCCTGGTTTGTATGGTTTTTTTTAAATTCATGCATTGAAGTGCCACATTTCATTTTACAACCTTTCGAAGCCCCTGTTGGTAAAGTAATGAGAGCTCAACAGCAGTGTTGTGGGATGGTCACGACATGGGAAGATATAACTGGAGAATTCCTTTCACATTCAGTCTAATTTAGAATTCACGTTAATGTAAATCTAGACTACAGGATACTTTTAATTCTTATTGTTGGTTAAAAACATATTTTAATACATTTTAAATGCACATAATTTGCTTTGTTTTTCATGTAACTTGCAATAATTAAAGAAAGTGCCTCACAGAAGAAAAATCAAGCAAATATAATAAAAGTGTCATCACACTTGTTGGCAGATGCTAAATATTAAAAGCCTAGGTCTGGATTATGATATCTTTGTGCTCCTTATTATTTAATTAGGGACATGTAAGATCCCTTCGTGTAACTGATCCCCCTCTCTGTGCCTGTCCTCACAGCCAAGTTGTTGCCTGGCTCGACCCTCCTCTGTTATAAATAACCAGTCCTCATAAGCAACTAAGGTTATTTGTATTCCATGTGCAACAAGCACTGCATTCGTACCACGTCACTGAAGCGCAGTGAAACTAATTTTGCTTTTGTTGCTTAATTCTTGCAAACATTTGTCTTTGACAGGAGTTTAATGATGTTAATGACTGTTTGACAGAATCAAATGAAATGCATTTGCAGAGTTTTTGTTCTTGCCGAAGCTCTGAGATTGGGGAGTGCGTTTTAATTTATTGTCCTATAATGTGGGTGTTTTGAAGCCCTTTGAGACTCTAGCTGTGATTAAGTTTATGCAAATAAACCTGACTCAAAGAGAGTGGATGCATTTAACGCAGTGTTTACATCCTTTATTATGCAGGCTTTTCAGTGTAAAACATGTCAGTCCAATGATAAAAGTTGTGTGGAAAGTGTATTTTTAACAGTCTTGCTTGCTAGTGCTCGCTCCCTGGCCTGCTTTTTACTTTTTTTTTCTTTTCTTTTTTTTTTTTTTAAATCATCATTGTCTTTTTGTCACATGCTGAGCTCACCATCTGCCACTGCTGCAGTATCGTCAACGTCCTTAAAAAGTCATTGCTGTATACTTAATTATCTTGCTTTAATCACCTGCCTTCTTCAGGGAGATGAAAGGTTATTAGAAAATGAGCCCACACGGGGATTTTATTAAAACTGAAGCACAACTCTGTATGCAAGTGTATATACAGCCACGGTTGGGGATGTAGGTCCTGTTGTCCTTGTACCATGTGCTTCTTTTTTTCTTTTTCTTTTTATATGTGGTTGAAGCTACATCCATCACACTTGAATCCTTCCTCTGGCTGTATTTATATTAGTTCTGTATGACTTGTTTGTGTTGTTCTGGTTTTTGTAGTGTGATTGATTTTAGATCCTCCTACAGTTCTAATCAATTCCACTTTTAATCATAAAATGCTGATTTAAGAAAACAACACAGTCAATGAGATAATTTTGTTTTTGAGCATATTGAAGTTCCGACATGTCACGTCACAAGGAGGCTCGCCTGCTCTTTCTTAACGAAATTAATATAATATAATATAATATAATATAATATAATATGATATAATATATGACACTAAATAATGGCACATTAATCAGCTGCCTCTGTAGTGAGTTTCCTTGGGATACCTCTGGGATCTTGGACTGCAGCGGTAGTCCAAGGAACACGAGGAAATCACCCAAGTAATAGCAGTGTGTTTACCTCCACCTGCAGCTCTGTAAAACGGTGAGAGCAATTTTGAATTTTTCTATTATTTTGTCTGCAAATGTGTCACTTACATGAGTGTAGAGAAACCCGTGGCCTGGTCCTCGGTCTGTCTGCCAACAAAAGAAGTGGTAACTACATCACCTTACTGCGTCCTCCATCCTCTTCCTCCTCAGTAATCCATCACTGGCACTCAGTCAAATCACACTTTTCATGCTAGAGATGTGTTAACCAAATGGGAGCAGAGATGTAGCAGAAAAGTGGAGCGAGGAGGCCTGAATCCTGTGGCAGAAATGCAGCTCTCTTAGTGTGAGAAGCAGGCTCGTTAGCATTCATGTGTTGCGTTCCTGGTCTCTCACACGTAGCAACATCCTCCATTATTGAGCAGTAGTAAATGCTTTGAAGTTGTGCTGTTTGGGGAGTTTGTGCTCCAAAAGAGAGTAGGAGTGGGGACGCGAGGCTTTGAAAGGCAGAAATCTCAGCTAGTTATTGTGTTGTATTGATCAAAATCCTTTTTCCTGATATTTCTCTGCCCACTGTTGCACTGTGTTTTTTCCTTTTACTGGATGGTAAAAAATGGCTGTTCCACATAAAGCAAAAGAAGCAGCAGCACCACCAGCCTGCTCTGGTCTGTCATTGAAAACAAGGTCAAGGTGACGGAGAATCTAATTGACGCTTGGCTCAACCCCGCCAGTCCCCCCGGGATGTTTAACAGCAGCGCTGCTCACTCACCCTCCTGCACCGCCATTGCCACGTGGTTACACCACAAGCTGCGACTTGCATCTCATTAGCATTTGACAGTGTGGGCCAAAGCTGCAGTTTCATCTAATGCATTTAATGGTGAGACTATATTCAGAGTAATTTAATTAATGCCTTAGTGTGAGTCTGCGGTCAGATAACATTAAAACAATTTCACAGCAGCGTCACAATCAAAGTGGTGTGTTTCAAATTGTTAATAGCTGGTTTATTTTTATTCATAATAGGGAGCACATCTTTGATATCATCCATATTAAACATAAAGCACCATCAGTGGGTGAATTTTTAGATTATTATAGCCAAATAACTTACACTTGGTACATGGTACATGTTTACAGGTCTGTGATTTGAAGGAGTTGTTGAGCAAACTGAAGAAATCCTATGGATGTCATCATATATCTTTTCTTTCTGTTTTTCTCTTTAATTTTGACTGTTTATTATTCTGCACATGTGAGAATTCAACCTGGTAAATATTTTCAAGGTGCAGTTGCTTAGTAGCGCCACATGGTAGTGGAAAGGCAGTTCCTGTTAATAACGTTGGACAGAAATTGGAGGCAGCCAAGGGTGTAGCAGGAGGTAGCCCTCGGCGAATGGAGCTAAGGGACTAAAATACTTATTTCTACATTTACACCTGCTTCTAGACTTTTTAAAAATAATTTTAATTTTCACAAATGTGAAATGGATGATCTGATTGGATTTATAACAGGACAGATTCCCCTGATTGCATTAATTTCCAAGCAATAGCTAGAGATTAAATCACAACAGAAACTTGGGTGCATAACAAGCTGCTGACTTTCTTGTGTATAAAGTACAAAATCCAGAGTCTAAATTCCTGAATATATTAGAAATATTTTGGTAAAGAGTTGTGGAAAGACACTGATATGTTTTGCTGAAATATTCTGCTCTTTTAAGACAATACGTTTATTGGTTTATTCATTCTTTTCAGTTATTGTGGAATGGAAAGCAACATTTCAGCAAAGAGTCGACCAATCACACACATTACTAATGCAAACTCCTCACAGAAAGTGGTTATGAAATTCAAATCTAGAAACAAATAATGCGCCATTGTGGCACCTATAAAAAAGAAAATCACTGCTCAGAATAATCCCCCCTGGGATTTACAGAGTATGTGATAGGTTACAAAAATTAGGTGGTGAATGATGGTTAGCTTTCAATTCAGTTTCATTCAGTTTCATTTCATTTCAAATCTTAAACAGTCACCTCAAGGCACTTTATTTTGTAAAGTTAAAGCCCTAAATTATTAGAGAGAAAACTCCAACAATTGAACGATCCACCCGTGAGTAGGCAATTGGTAACAGTGGGAAGGAAAAACGTCATTTTAACAGGAAAAATCCTCTGACAAAACCCGGCTCAGGAAAGGCCAGCCATCTGCCAAGAGAAGAGAGCAGAGGAAGGTGGGACAAAAGAGACACAAACGAGAGAGCTGGAGTTTAAAATTACTGACACATAACTGTAAACAGGACTTTAACTCGGGAGATTGTGGTTCATGCCCTGTGTTATTACTAGAGATGGCACGATACCACTTTTTTATGTCCGATACCGATATCATAAATTTGGATATCTGCCGATACCGATATGAATCCGATATAGTGTTTTTTAATCAACAAAACTGTTTTTTAAAATATCTTGCTGCATTTTGTATAAGTTCATACTCAAGTTTAAAACAACAACTACACTAAAGCTATTCTGTTATACCTGTATACAAAAAAAATATTTCATAGTTCAGCAATACTGATCAATCTAATAAACTTAAACCTACACCATCCTCCCTATTCTGGTATTTTAAAGAGTACTTAGCATAAATATTAAGCAACCTAACTAATAGGGTTCCAACTCCCAGCAACAACAAAAATAAATAAATAAAAAATAGGGAACCACCCCTCACACTCCACCTCATGATGCTTAATCGACGTAATCAACCTTAATTTGATGAAGTGTGAAAAAAATGCACAGAAATCAATTCTTTTTCAAGAAATATTAAATAGATTCAACATCTTTCTTCAACAAAATTGCAGACTGCACAGATGGTACCTTCCCAAAGGAAAAAGTACTATAGCTTACTAGGGTATATATATTAGACTTAATAGTCACTATATACAGTAATTGACTTCTATTCATTTTACATCAAATTAAAACTTTGGGTGTCAGATAATTATTTATTAAAAGCTCGACATTTTAAATGAGAATAAGAAAGAAAAGTATGTCTTTGTGCCCCCTTTTCCCTGTTAATGCCCTATCGGCCCCCCTGGCTAAACTTTGCTAGATCCGCCCCTGCACAGTTACCAGCCGTCAGCTACGTAGAAAAAGATCCTGGTGTAGAAAGTAATATTAAATACATTCTAACAACAGCTTATCAAGCTTAAACGTGCTGCTGTTGTTCAGCCGCTGGTTTCCTCTTTCTGGTGCAAAGTGGGCCAAAAACAAACAAGACAGACGGACTCCCGACAGAAAAGCCGATCAGCTGATCATTAAGCAGTTTCACGATTGAAGTAGCAGCAGGAGAGGCAGTCGCTTGTTAAGCTTAACGCAGGAATGCTTTACAAACATTCAGAGATGGACTTACACACTTGCTTTACTTCTCTCGGGGATAACTTTGTCGGAGATGAAATGCCGGGTTGCTAGCGAAGCTCCAAATGCTATCCAGACCACGACAGGTCCCGCATGCCACAGCCGCTCTATCACGTGATGCATACTGCTCCGACGTGCTAACGTTCTGAGGTGAGTTACGGGGTGTTGCAAGTTTTGTGAGGTGGTTTCGTGATATTTAATGGATCGGATTACATTTTTTATTTTTCTCCGATATCCGATCCAGTAATTTAGGTCAGTATCGGACCGATACCGATACGTAATATCGGATCGGTCCATCTCTAGTTATTACCATTTTTTTATTTTCAGAGTAGAATTTCTGAAACAACAGTGGAGTCTGTGGCAGATTGACGTCAGCAACGTCAGATTTATGTCCCGCCCTCACATAAAAACTAAAAGATGTGGTGGATTTGTGGAAAGTGTGGTTCCACTCCAATCTTTGCTTTACTCTGATGCTTTTCTGAAAGTTTTCTCAGTTTTCATACCTTCTGTTTTAAGTCCACTATAGTTGTACGAGGATGGAAGATTTGTGATTAATAGATGTGCAACATGGAGCACAATGTCCAAAAATGTGACATTTGGGATTATTGTTTAAGTCTTGATAATGCAGCTTCACATTTATAGCATGTAGCTGATGTTTATTCAGAGCAGCTTAGAATAAGCTCTAAATCCTGGATCACCCACATTATAAGCAACAAACTGTACAAATACAAAGATTAAAGCAATACCAGCAATCCAACAAATGAATAAACTCTCTGAGTGTGTGGGTGTAACAAAGGTTAATGGAGGACTTAATCTTTATATTTTGTCTCCGCAGTGAGACTCTGACCGAGGAGCCGACAGTCGAGAGGTGTTCGACTGCATGAAGAGGCCGAGTGACGGGACTCTGGTCCTCACCTAAACCCCTCCCACGACCTCTCCAAAAGCCTGGACATGGTGAGTCTCCTGATTATGTCTGGTGTTTGTATATTTTGTGTGTTTAGCTATCAATAGTGTGTTTCCAGCTGTTATATACACATATTCACCTGTAGTGTGAACACTGATCAGGTACATGATCAGTCAGCACGATGACCGATCATGTCTACCTCGTTCAGGGAGAGGAAAAATACATTGAAAACAAAATTAAAATGCTAGAATTCTCCAGTATAGCACGACAACTTGATAAGAAGAATAACTCTACTTTTCCATGTCCTATTTTTGAGAAAAAGCTGATTGGATGATGCCCTGTGATCTTATCACCCCAATCATAGCTGTTATTAATGGTTATCAGTCACATACACATCCCCAGCGGGCATCTTCTCTCCCGTTGAGCAGGCTCCATAGACTCTTACCATTCATTGTAACCACTGACCAGCGGAGAAAACCAGATTATGTAGACATCTAGTGGTTGTGTGAAGAAGTGCATGTAAAAGCTCTGATGGTAAATGCTGTGATAAATGTTGTGACAAAGTTTAACAGGCTGGGTTTTAACCCAGACTGTGATTTATTTTTTATTTCCTCACCCTAGAGCTAATTGTCAACAACTGCAGTTCCTCTAGAGGCCACTTGAGGCTGTTTCAAAGGAAAGTAAATCCCTACTGACTCCCAGGTTACAATGATAAACTTTACAGCTAAAATAATAATGTACCACAAAAAAGGTTTTGGCCTGTATGCCTTGTTCCCTCTTTATATCGGCTTTATGGTGGATTGTTTCTTCTCCACTGTTGCTAAGGCTTTAGGTGTATGAGCAGTCAAACACCTAGTCATACAACACGGGCAGCTGTTCTTGTGATGCTTGTGGTTCTTGTGCCCTTTGGACCATTTATAATGGAATTATAATGGAATTATCTAACAAATAATTCCAGGAAGTTTGGTCTTGAGATTAGTCTGTCAATTGGCACTAATTGGCACGCAGGCCTCTGGGCTTTCACAACGCAGTCTTGTACTTAATGAATGACAACAAGATAATCACTGCATATTGGGTACTTTCAGAATTGCCTTAAACTTTTATGGCATAGGTTCAAGAAGCATTTGTCATGAATTTTAGTGCATGTTGACATGATAGCATCACACAGGTGCTGCAGATTTTTCAGCTGCACATACATGATATGTATGTTCCAACACATCCCACAGGTGCTCTGTTGGGTTGAGATTTCAGAGATGCTGTTCTGCTTGCTTTGGTTGAAAGCAGTCATCTGACACTAACAAACACGTCACATTCAAAGACACTTAAACTGCCTTTCTTCCCCATTCTGATACTAATTTTGAAATTCAGCACACGACCTTGACCATGTCTATGTGCCTAAATTCACTTATTTTTACAACCATATGATTGGGTTGATTAGATATTTTACAAACAGTTTATCAAGTACACCTAATGAGGTAGCTGGTAAGTCTAGTCTATGAACCAAACAGAATTTGTGAAGGAAATGTTGTTAAATTGCAATCGAATGATGGATCCAGGCACCGCCACACCTCCAGCCTTCAAATGTAGATTTTTGTTGTTTTCTTTCTGACTCGAGACACAGCAGGAGAAGAAAATAACCACATTTGCATTAGAGTATACAACACTTTAAGCAGAAGAGGCCACCTGCGTCTGATAACGACTGATAACAGTCATTTAGTTAAGTAACGTTTTCACACTCATCCTGATGGTAAAGATTCTCTGAGGTAAACAACATCCAAGGAGTAGAGTCTTCAAGTACTTTTCTGATAAAAGTGAAGCATTAAACACAGTAATGGAGTCCAAGTCTTACACTCTCACCTGTCAGGCTTTTAAACCTCTGAATCACTTTCTCTTAAAGTCGCAGTTTGCACCCGGTCCTTTTGAGCTCCAAACAAAACCGTTTTGAATGGTGCCAGTCAATCATTCCTGGTGCTGAAGGACTCACTAAGAATGGACTGAAAACAGTCTTTACCATCAGACAACCCCCACCTTTTATTATTAGCAGAAAGTATCATCCTGTATGTGTCAGCCTGTAACATTTTGTGTTCACGCTACTTCCTAAGTTTTGTTTTTAACCAAACAGAAGATATTATCTATTGCATTTTTGTTTGTGCACTCACCAGAAATAATTTCTCCTGGAGAGTACTGGCAGGTTAGTGGCTTGTTTATGTGTCAGACAATATAATTAATCGTAGACATTGAATGTGCCAGCCAAAAGGATTGGAAGCTTGTTTATGTTTTGTTGGGGGTTTTTTGTTCATTATTTTTAATTTTGCCATGTTAAAAAACACTTGCCTCCTTTCCTGCTCTGAAATGGTCTAAAATTAGTGGAACTCTTGTCAGGCAGTACGCTGAGAAAACCAAAATAACTGCAATAATGCCTAAAGCTATATTACATTAAATTTCATGAATGCTAACTGTTAAAAAAAAAGTGTCTTTACTATACAGATTTTAAAAACAAATACAAATGTATATTTTACTTTGTGGTGGTCAAAGATTCCACAGGTGGTTTAATTACTTGCTTTCTGTATTTAGAGCACATTTGCAGACTGTCATGAATGAGGTGTGCGGACAGCTGAGGTAGGGCTGTTTGGTATAACGATCTATATCGGATGACGATGTAAAAACATCTATCGTTTCATTTTACGCTATCGTTTGTTTCGTGATGTCGCAAAATAAACTGTTTACGGCAATATTTTTTGATCGTTTTGGTGGTCATTGTAGTGGCTACATATATATTTGTTTAAGTTCTCTCTTTCTCTTATATTTAATATAAGCACATTATGGACGGACAACCGCCTGTTTTTATGTGTTGTTGTTAGCAACGACGGTAAAACCATCACGTATCCACTAGAGCTGGGCGATATGAGATTTTTTCATATCACGATATGTTTTTTTCATTTCAGGCGATAACGATATCTATCACGATATAAGCCAAATAACTATATTTGTAAGATTTAAATGTGCCGTTGCTCACAAGTAAAATGTGAAATAATCAGCAGCTTGTTTTTATTTAAATATTTATTTCCCATAATAAGTTCAACAGGGTAGATGTACTTAAGGAACATGAGACTTTTTCAGATAAATAAAGGCAAATATTGCAAACTACACAAAAGGCAGCCACTAAAGCGTTTAAGTTTCAAAATAGAACAAACAAAACAGACTAAATTGTCAATTCCACTTAGAAACAAAATATTAATTCTAAAAATAAATCTTAGTTTGTTTTACAGAAGAACAGACAAAACTGACTAACTTTTGTCAATATCAAATAAACTGAGAACTAAAAGGAAATTCTCAATCTCTCCTTGTTGTATAGCTTAGCTTTTCAAACAGTTTTAACAGTTACTTTAGTCTGACAAAAGCCGAGTGACGAATTAGCGCTTCCAGTCAGAGACTGAGGCTACGTCCACACGTACACGGGTATTTTTGAAAACTGAGATTTTCCATTTTAAAAAATAATCCCGTCCACACATAAAGGCAGAAATGAAGGAAAACGCTGCTATGAACATGCCAAAGCGGCAGGTGGCGCTAGATTCCTAACCGTGCAGAAATGTTGGCCAATCAGAAGTCTAGAAGCCTCGGTGGGAAAAAGTAAACAAAGCTGGGGCATAGAAGCAGAACAGAGTCGTATGTGTGGACGGACAGTAACTGTGTGTATATGTAAGCATTTAAACACTGCAGAGAGTAGAGTTAACAGTAACAGTATTGTAGAAATTCATTTCACCGAAACAATAACGTGGCGCACAGTGTGACGCATGCACCAGTTTATTGTATTTCCAGACTTGCTTTCGGCACAATTTACAGTGCACGCTACTCTGTTTTTTGTCAGACTTGAAATAGCCGAAATACCTTCACACTACAGAACTTCTATGGCTCTTCCGTTTGACAATCTCTCCGGCACCATCATCTGTTTTCTCTTCGGTCACGCTCGGTTGATTTTTCTAGTCGGCACACTCATGTCCTCCATTACCCGCTGGCTGCTTCCCAAACAAACACACGTGCGGCTTGGCACTTGTGCTGTACCTAACAAGTCACGCGACGCGACGCTGCGGCTGTGATTGGTTCGGCTCTGCGCTACTTAATTTGGATTGGCTGACCTTTTTTTTTTCTTTTTTTTTTTTTGAGGACAAGAGCGGCGAGGTCTATCGCGATAGCTTAATTTCTCTATCGAGTAAAAGTTATATCGCGATACATATCGTTATCGTTCTATCGCCCAGCTCTAGTATCCACTTGTTTATTTTCCACATAAACCTTTCACAATAAAGCTCAAGATCCTGTTGAGACTTTTCAAAATAAACTGAATCCCGTGAACTAGTATCCAGAGTGTTTATGGATGAGAAACAAAAAAGAGCCGCCAGGTGCTAAAAAATAAACCTTAGACTCAAACGTTAGAACAGGCTATTCCCCGCAGCACGCCGTGTAATAAATACTCACAAAGAAAACGGCGGCCGTTACAACTTGTGTCTAAAAATGTATCGTTTCATGCATCGGTTAAAACACTCGACTCCAGGTACACAACGCCCAGCTGGAAACACTTCACGCAAGTCGAGCTGCCCGAGATTCACAAAATTTACAGAAAATGTTAAATTTTTGTAATTTGTATCATTATCGGGACTGATAGATGTCTTATATCGGGATATGAGATTTTGGTCATATCGCACGGCCCTAACCTGAGGTCTGATTCATAGTAGGAATTTCTCGCATATCTTAGAGAGGAGATATCTGCAGACCCGAACCACCTGGGTGGACCAAAATAAGTATTTGTAGACTTGAGCAGAATCACTAAAAGTTTCCATCATGTGTCTTTTTTTTCCCGTAAGTGAGCCTCTATATTCAATTTTAAAGTAAATCTATATTCAAAATTGAAAAAATGAATATACTGCTCTTTGCCTTTGGCCACTAAATTAAATAATTGACATGGCTATAGAGTGAGTTCTTAAAGGCTGGATGTAAGGAGTTTTTGTTCTTATTAAATTCAACATCTGGTTAAGTCACTCATTGGTTTCTGAAGCATACAGAAGTCCCATTGACCTTGGCATTTTAAAACTGGATGTGATGAGCGAGTGGATCTGACTGTGATGCCACAAAGTTCAGGTTTAACTCACTTTCGAAGCCAAACGTAAGTGAACTACTGTAGTGGCTTGCTGCTTGGTTTAAGCATGCAGCTAAGATGTCCTGAGAGAGCGTTTATGTACATCTTTTTATCAATGAAGAAAGACTTCTGGATCCATATCTGTATATGTCTGCTGGCTTAACAGTAAACCCGGCTGATTTTACTCTGTGAAAACCTGTTTGTGTCAGGTATCATCCTCCTGAGTGATTCCACAGTGAAAACAAAACGTTAAAGGAATTACTTCTGATTTGTATGTTAGATTTAAGTACAAGACATCCTCCGAAAAACCTTGCAATGCAATTAATTAAAGCAGTAGATTTGATTATCTTCTAATTGCAGCGCGAGGTTGAACTCCCAGCTGACTCGTAGGCCACAAACAAAAGGAAGCAGCCCGATATGAAGCCAGGCTGTGATCCAAATCGGCGCCGATGCCATGAAACTCTTAATCTTTCATGTAGATCTTGTTAATGTTTGTGTGTTATGGTTGTCGACGCTGCCCACACTTGCCGCTACACAGCCACGAATGCCCCGTGGCAGTTCAGCGAGAGATTAGCTAGGTCGTGATGAATGACCCCCGCAACTCCAGCACAAGCCCTCGAGATTCGTGGCCATGAATTATTAAAGCACCGTCATAAATAACTCACCGTAATGAGGGGTGCTTACACGCTGCAGGCAGGGAGAACAGGAGGAGAGAGGGGAGGACTGGAGTAGAAGAGGAAGGGATGATTGAGAGAGGTAGCAGTTTGACCTTGGACTGAAAGCCTGCCGTGATGTTCGACCGGCGTACTCTGGCTTGTAAAAGCGAGCGCTGATACGCTTTGCACATCAGCCCTTTTTCATCTACCCCTCAGAGAGATGGGCTCCATCCCTAAGCACATGCCATAAATGTTAATGTTAAGTAACAGCAGCAGAATCTAGGCCACGCACAGATTGGCAGCAGCGCAGGTTGCTTCAGGTGTAATGCTGTCATCGTGCTGACTGTGAGGAATCTTTCTGACACCAGAAACAAGCATTTGCAGCAGCAACAGGAGAAGCACCGGGAATCGAAGTATAAACGGTGTGTTCAAGTTCAAAGAAATCGATTTGGCTTTGGATTTAGTCTGCTTCCTCCAACAGCGGCTTCAACTTCAGCCTGCTTTCTCTGTAATTAAAAGGAGTTGGCAGTGCTTTGATGATGGTGTTTGATGAGTAACAATGATGATGATGATAATGATAATCCAAATTGCAACCATTGAACCAGTTTTCTGGTATTTTGGCATTGATGACCTTTAAAACTTGGCTGCTGAATATCTGCATATGTGAAATCTGTTATAATCATTGATCAAATTTGGCACTTTAGTGACATGGCCATAAAACGAGAGAGAGAGAGAGAATATTCTGCTGCTTTAAAAGCCTCCAGGTTTCTGGGAAGACCCTTCCTACATATGCAATTGCAGACTTGGTTTTTACCCTCAGTTCAGCTTTGGTCTGGAAGAAATTTGTGTTTTAGCCCCGCCCCCCTCAACATTGCTCTCATTGGCGGCCCCATGTAAACAAAAGGATTGAACAGCAGATGGTTGGGGCTGCAGTGTCTGAGGTGACCATCATGTTGTGTTATATAGTCCTGATCATTTTGTTTTACTTGTTTGGGAAGCAGGTTGTAAATGAGTAAATAAAACTGTGTGGGTGGACCTGTCCTGCATTTTATCTACTGTAAACCACATCAGCAGTTAGTTTGCTTATTAAATGCTCTATTTATGGCTTTAAAAGCAATGGACAATGAACACAAAGAGTAATGAACGCACAGAACACATTCTTAGTTTGAATCATTACTCTGTTGACAGCCTGGTGATGATCCAGATCATCAGCACTGAATAATTTCACTCATCACTGGCAGAGGAGTGAGTTAAGAGAACCTCAATTTCCAGGGTTGTTGTTGGTGAGCAGATTGTTGCTCCACTAACTCAACTGTCGTGACAGAGCCTGTAGAAGCCTGTAAAAGATTCCTGTTATTCAGTAGTTATTACTCCTTAGTTTTCCCTGTAAAGAAAGTAAGTTGTTATATTTTTGCAGTAATATATAACACTAAACTTTTCATATCTCCATGTATCTATTTAAATCTCTATCCACATAAGCGTAAAAGGAGGGTTTTAGTAGCCTGTTTAAATAAAAGCTGACAGCCAAGTCAGTAAAAAATCAGATATAACCAAACAGATGTTGTGTAGAAATGCAGAGTCCTACAGGACGGTTCACCTCTGCTGTCGTCAATTAAGCTTTGGCTTCTTGGTTAGGGTCTGCATGCAGTCAGCTACAGGCTTTTAGCATCATAAATCCTGCCTGTGACCACGTTAACGTGTTGCTTTTGTAGAGCTTCGACATGTTAACTGGGGTTGTCACGATGCTAATTACCCAATACTAGAAGATACACAGGAATATATTCAATACTTGATACATTTTTTTGATATGACGGGAAAAAATTATAAAACAAAAATAAAGAGGCATTAACATAAACGATGGCACTAATTTTAATCTGTCGAATGTACTGCAAAGAAATATAGACATTAACATAATTTTAAGATGTATGTATATGACAGATTCTCGTAGGTAGTTAATAAAAAAAACAAAACATTTTAGGCTTTTTGACTTGGTGCTGTGTTTCTGGTGACTTGGCTCCATATTTTCATTGCTGACCAGAGCTGGTAAGGTCGACTACACTGTTTTTGTCCAGCTGCTGCTAGACTTTTCACAGCCTCAGTCTGAGCTTTTAAGAGTAGTGTTACAGTTTCTAGACACAAACACTTGTATTATTCTGTTCTATTAATGTTACAGACAGGGACTGATAATGTTTGATGCCAACTCTCACATAAATATTATTTTATTATTAGCCATAGCTGCTAGCTGCTACCTTAATGATAAGTTAACAGATAGCATTTTTGATCTGGCACAGGTTTTATGCTGGATGGCCCTTCTTGACACAATCTTCCTGTTTATCCAAGCTTGGGACCGGCTGAGGCCGGTGATGCTAACAGTAAAGTGCACCGACCATGTTACCATTTATAAACACTGTTCAGTACCTGAGTGCTGTTAAAATGGGAGCTTTGCTGACCTCACAAAATTTCTCATAAAAGGCACGGTGCTTACCTGTCTGCAGGTGCTGTGGGGAAGTTGTGCATTAGCGGGAGAGGTGTTTAGTATTAATTAATATCTAAATAGTGACTTTTTTCCCCTTAATCTATTTTTTAAAATTGTTTTTCCTTTGTTTACGGTCACGTTTTGCTTTTCCCTCCATGCAATAAGAAGTTGTTGTTGCAATAATTGTCCTTAAATATTGTACACCTCACTGTTCTTCTTATTCTTATTCTAAATGACTTGAGTTTGAGTGAATGTTGCACACATATAATTCTTTCTATCTAACCATCCTGCTAACTGAATAGCTTGCATAGGTAAATAACAACTAGTTTAGTGATTAAGGGTGTAATGTGTGATGTTACCCAACACTGTCCATTCATGAACTTTACATGTATACGTCTAGTGTGGCTACTTGATTATGGCAAAAATCACGTTTTGATCGCGATTACCTAAAATCGATCAGTCACAGATTGAACAATATTAGACTTAACTTTGGAAAGGAAGAAAGTTGTCATCTTAATGAAGTCAGTTTCTTTGAAGTTTAGTCAAAATAAATAAATGATTGTGAACAGAAGCAAGCTTACCACAGGCTGCTAAGGAGTGAAGCACATGTAGGAAGACACTGAGGTGTTTCTACGCCAGACGAGAGACTTTATCTCTCCGGCATGTCCTGGGTCTGCACAGGTTCACGAGTTCCCAGTAGGACATGCTTGAAATGCCTGATCTAGGAGAGATCCAAGAGGCATCATATGCTTAAGCAGGCACCCTAACCACTTCAACTGGCCTCTTTCTATATGGAGGAGTAGGACCTCTACTTTAAACCCCTGCTGAATGAATTAACTTCTCACCTCATCTCTTAAGCTGACCCCAGTAAGGAAGCTCTTTTCTGTCGATTGTAGCCTTCTTTCAGTCACTAACCACAGCTCGTGACCATAGAGGAGGGTCAGAACAAAGATCAACCAGTAAATTGACAGCTTTGCTTTGAGCCTGGCTCTTTTCACATCAACGTTAATGCGTCTGTCGTTCCCTTTCTAGACTCATCCTCCAGAAGAAGCTGTGATACTCAAATTCCTGCACTTGAGGCAACGACTTATAATCTGCACTCCACACTCTGTCAGCTGACAGCCATATTTATTGCAATCAAATATTATTCTGCAAATTATTGTAGCAGTTTTTAGAATTTTTGTTTAATCTTTCTTGCGAGATAACAACGACCGACTAAGTTTCCCAACTAGCCTGCTCACTGCTCAGTCCACTGTTTTGGCTCTCAGGAGCTTTCAGCTACCTCAAGACCAGTTTGATAAAATTCATCACTCTCCAACACTGCCTGTGGAAATCAGTGTCTCTCTGTTGGCTAGGGGCTAATTTCATCCGTGATGTTTGGTGAATACAAAAAAATGTGGATTCACCGTCAGGGAAATGGAGTCAAACATGCTCTCACAGTCGACAGAAAATCAGCAAAAAAAAATTTTCTGCTCTGTGGTTTTGTTTTAATAGGAAACTCTTTCTGTTATTTATAACTGAGAATGTTTTAAACTGTATCTTCAAGTCTTGTTTTTCATTTTAAAACATTTTCTACTGAAAAAAGAAAAAACATTACAGCCTCTTTTCAGTCATTGGGTCATTATGTGCTCACTGGTGTGATATTTATGCTGATTAATAACGTTAGATCAACTAGACCATCTCAAAGGTCACAAGTTGTAAAGGCCATGGGTCTGAGTCCATTTAAGTCCATCAGTGAACATATTTCCTGTCTCCATGTCTTTGAATCTCACTATGACCCTCCACCTGCTCTCTCTGTGTGATTCATGCCTGATGTAAGCACCAGCTGGAAAGACAGTAAAAAATTCTCTCTCTCTCTTTCTCTCCAGAGGTCGTTTCGGTCGTTTGCAAACGACGACCGCCACGTCATGGCCAAGCACGCCAGCATCTATCCAGCCCCTGAGGAGCTGGAGGCTGTCCAGACGCTGGTGTCTACCGTGGAGGGAGCCCTCAAGAAAGTCTCTGATTGGATGGATGACCTCAGCAAATCCTCAGGGAAGACATCCACCAATAACGAGGCCGGGGATGACACGGTGGAGGAAGATGCTGCTGAGAAAAAGTACGTCCCACGGCGAGTGCTCTTTAATGTTTGTACCGTGACCATGACTTTTATGTTCGTGCAGTATTTTACTTCAGCTCAGTTTTATAAGAACGCGTTTTCAGAGCGTAACATGACATAAATTTATGTCTTGTTCTAGTTTTTAAAGAATGTTTTTACCTTCAGCTGTTTCCTGTGCACAGCTCGCTCCCGTTATAAAACTGTGTCGTATATCTTCATCGGGTAGTGAGGTGTGATGACTGGGCAATTAAACACGCACAGCGGTCATAAATTCACTGCATTTGGCTTGTAGCCTAAACATCCACACAGAGCTTCTATATTAGCAAAACACCTATATGAAGATTTAGTGCAGAGCTGGTTTTATACAAATAAAAGGGAACCAGGACGGTTAAAGAAAATCTTTGGTTTTTCATGTGATGGTGCAGGTCAGTACAGACACATGTTAGTACACACATGAACTGTTTTTCTTTGGGAGGAGGGGATCCTGAAGGAGCTTTGTGAAGTACACGTGGTACCTGCCCCTTTGCTCAGCATGTCATTCACGATCTGCAGGACTTCTGCAAGTGACACGCACATACACAGATTAAATATATAAATACACCAAGCCTGCATTCTCTTTAATGGTCAGCAGGGGGTGACTCATCTGGTTATAAAAATACTTCTGGTTGTACTGAAGTCTATGGGAATGTTTGGCTTCCGTGTGCTTCACAGGCATTAAAAAATATAGTAAAAGTGGGAATGACCTGCATATTACAAAAATCCCAAGCACCCAACAATAATAAAATGGGCCAAATTTAGATTGGGTATGGGTATGCTTTCATTTTTATTTTTTTTATGGAAAGAGCTGCAAAACTCTGATTGCATACTTCATACCACATATACTACACATAAAGCATTTTAAAAAAATGTATTTTTATTAGCCTTGAAACTAATCAAACGTATAATTTCCTACTATTATCTCTTATTTTTCATATTTAAGGAACCATTAACAAAAGTTCTTGTCAATGTTTTCTGTTTTTAAGTTAAACAATTTTTAAATATTTATTGGCCTAAAAAACTAGTGAAAAAGCTAACCAGTGAGGAAAAATACATGAGAAATATTTGTTTTAGCTCAGATTTGTTTAAAAAAAAAAGAAAAGAAAAAGGATCGTTACCTTTGCAGACAGCAGAGATCGTTCACTAGATTCTTGTTCAGCATTGTTCAATGTTGCTAATCCATTTGGAATATCAGACCCTGTTGAGCAGCCCAGGGCTCGTTCTCTGGCTTCAGTGTGTGTGTTATCACCTCTAAACTCTCTGCATGGCTGTGGGATAATCTGACGCTGGCTGCCTTCCATCTGCCCTCAGGCTGGATGCTGCATCGGTGCTGTGTGGGGTGACGCGTGTCGGCCTGGTAGCCAAAGGGCTCCTCATCAAAGGGGACATGGACCTGGAATTGGTTCTAATGTGCAGAGAGAAACCCACCAAACTGCTGCTCTACACCATCAGCGCCAACCTCCCCCTTCAGATCCAGGTACGCTCAGCCACACCTCCACCACTGTGGTGTTCAGCACTCCGCATTTAAAATGAGCCACGCAGCTGAGGGAGGCTTTAAAAAGTGTTTATGATCCAAGCTTCAGTGGAACAACACCCACAGAGGTTGTTTGGTGACATTGAAGAACAGACGTGCTCATAATGATGATGATGATAAGACCAGTAGAGGAGCTCTCATGTGGCTCAATGGGACAGTAATGTATAGTGTATAAAATGCATCAGCTGCGATGAATATCAAGCCTTTCCCTTAAAAAAGGTTTAAAGTAATTAAAAAAAAAAGAAAAGAAAAAACAACTTCTTTATAGACAGTTCAAATAATTCTGTGTGCATCCGAGCGAGTGCTTCAATTAATGCTTCATATTAATTGGAAATCTTGGAGACTGTTTTTCACTTTGGTCTCTCCGACCGTCATCATGTAAAATGTTAGCAACCAGGTTTTTTGTGACTCACTTTCTTTACGACCACTCGCCACACAGTTAGAGGATAGACATTTTTCCACTGTACACTAGTGACTAATGGTTGACATGCAGTGGTGACTGGTCTCTTCGCAGGTGTGACTGAGGCCTTGATTAAAAAAATTTATGTTTTAAAATATATTCATTTGGATTTTTAAAATGATGCAGGCACTCTAATGAACCGTGGACAGTAAATGGAGAAAAGCAGAAATAAAAGTCAAGGTTTCAGACTCCGTTCAATCCAGAATCCAAATACTTTCTCTTCACTGTGATGTGTAACAAAGATAGGCTTTCAAAACTAGGAAGGATTACATGGTTTTGTACCACACTTGCGTTTGGCTTGTTTATAAAAGCCTAAATTTATTAGATCATTTTCATGTTCTTAGGTTAATTAATTTTAATATTTAAAATGGGTTGTTATTGATATTCCAATCCATGCAAAAAACAAATAATCGTTTAATCATTGTTTAGACCTCTAATTAAGACTCCTGCAGAGCTTTAGCAGCACATTTAAAAATAAATTTAAGCACAAACCAACGGAGGAGCGCTGCAGTCTGAATGGAGCACAGACTTTTATAGACATCTGTCTGGGTGACGGTGTTTCTTTTTTCTTAAACCAGAAAAGGATTATTTTTAGTCCATGGGAGAGGAGAGGGTACAGAGGAGATGATTTGAAGTGGATATGATATAAGGAAGTGACTGCTGCTGCTGCTGAGATCGTACTTGATTTATGTCTGCCATTCTGTTTCCTTTAGACATCCAAAGCCCAGACTCTATAGTGTAAACTCACCCCTGCACCTCTGGCCACTGGGACTTTCCCTGCTTTTGCTCATTTCACTTGAATATGATGCATCCCGACACTCTGAGAGCTCAGCGAGTTTAAGCATCCCAGCTCTGAGCTCTGTGCTCCTGAGTCGTACAAATAATTTCATCAGAAGATCGCCTCCCTACGCAGTGTTTCCCCAAGCAACTGCAGTCGCTAACAAAGCAGCAGTGTCATCCACAGAGCCTAAATTTCTTCCTCTTCCCCTCATCTCAGTTAATTACCTGCCAAAGCTGCCGTGCGTGCTTTATCATCAAGGGAGGAAACCATTTGAAGCTCTCGTTTCCTGGGCCAAACTGGCAGATTGGCAGGCAGTGGGGTGATTGATGGGGTCATTTCTCAGAGAGACGCGATAGAGAGAAAGCACTTGAAAACATGCCACTGAAGGTAACAGCAATCTTAAGGGTGGAATAAAAGAAAAGAGGCATGCTGGGAACCGGCTGGCAATAACAGGCGTGTAAACTCGAGATGAAAAGCTGCATGTAAACACAACTGTTTGTGCCTTTTGCCGCCTTGATGGGCCTGCTTAGTGTTTCATTGTTGAGATGTGCTTTGCCATTATTTCTTTCAGTGCCTAAAGGTCATCTTTCACACGCATTTCCATAAATTATAAAAAGATAATCTGTTATTTAAATAAAGGAATGGTTGCAAATGGGCAGAGGCTGTTCAATAATAAGGTCAGCAGGATTATTTAGTTTTAATATAATGACTCATGTACAGGTAAATTCCTGATATATATGTTCACAGCTGTTACAACCCCACTTTGCTACGTGAAGGGAGAGCAATATTCGTTAACCAGATGGCAGAAGGTTTCGTGAGCTAGTCCGAGCAGGTTTCACAGTCCACAGATAAAAGCAAACACACACAATAAAGGAAAGACGCGGGAGTGCAATGTGATTGGCTGCAACACAACGCAAAGACACAGAGTAATAAAAGCGTAAAAGCTACCAGAGGAAAAAAATGTAATCCTTAGGTCACTGACCTGACTGACTGATATCTAACAGCTTGGTGTTTGTAGAAAAATTAGTAACAGTTAGTACCTCATCCAGCTTTCTGCCTCAAACAGAGAGAAACATGAGCAGCTTACTGAAACTGAAACCTCGCTGGGAGAAAACCCACAGCACGCAAACCTTTCTATTGATGCCTGCTATGTTTGTAAAGGAATTAAGTAATTTTAATCAAGTACCAAACAACAAAGAGGAATGGGGCAGACCGCTCGCTGGACCAATCAAAGGCAGGACACAGGAGGAGTCAGGAGCTGAGGAAGACATGGAAAATGAACAGGTCTGCACAGACTAATCAGAATAAAAAACTGTTAAATTACACAAGCAGGGAGGATTGGAGTGACCTGGGGCCTTAACAAAAACACTAATCCCACCAATACGACAGAGGTCATGTGACACCCACCGATGGGGCGCTCTGAGTTTCTCTTTTTAACACAGTAATTTTTTTAATTCGCTCATAATTCATACATATTTTTCTTGCTTGTAATCACTGTAAACCCAACATTTCATGAAAATGTTCAAATTCCTACCAGGAAATAGACTGTTTATTCAAAATGTCTATTGTCTCAAACATTTGCTTCTGAATAAAATGTGATGCTCACTTTGTAAATAATGGACTCCATTAGAATAAAAATACAGCCACTGTCTTGTCACGTCCAACTAGGAGTAGGGAAAAAGTCAAACTCTAAATCTTTAATGTAAAGGAGGCAGGGGTCATACACAGGAAAACAAACAGCAAGACAAATATTCCATGAAATGGAACAAAAGGTCATACACGAGGGAAAATGAAAAACAAGAGGAACAACAGAAACCAGCTAGAAAGCCTGAGCCAAAAAACAAGACCATCTGTGGCGAGTGGAAGGTGCAAGCCATGAGTTATATATACTGAGGTGACTGATTGAACACAGGTAGGCAAATTATACAGAGCTGGTACTAACAAGGGCGGAGAAGATAATCACAAACTGACAGTGTAAAAAGACCAGGAAGTGTAACATAATAGAGGAAATTACTTTAAAAAAAAATCACAAAACATGCCGGAGATTCGTTTAGGAAGCCAATGAAAAAAGAAAGCTGATGATTTCAAAATCGAATTAAAGCAAAAGTATAGAGCATCACCTCTTTTCCTGTCCACTGATACTTTTTAACTGCACATGACCAAAGCCTACTCAAGCAGTAATTGAGCTCAGACTACAAGCTGAAAAACAGAAAGCAGAAAGCTCCTGGGAGGAAAAACTCTGGGATCTTGAGACAGCTGTGTGACATGAAGGACTCGGGGGGGGGGGGAACACCAACCCAACCGGAGATTTTCCAAAAATGGTAATGAGCTGTTGCATTCAGCAGATTAGGAATAACATAAATGTATGAGCAACTTCATCAAATTCAGTGCTTTTTAACACCCAGCATGTGGCTGCTGCTTTGAGTTTCTTCACATGGCTGAGACTTCTCATAAAACAAGAGAAAATACGAATAGCTCTGTAAAAACTAAGTATGTCCGTTCATATTTTACATCTTATTTTCTTAATTTAACAATAAAATCTGACCATTAGTTCCCTGAGCTTGAGGTAAAACAGTCTCCAAATAGGTAGAGCAGTGATGCCTTGTTACAAACAGCAGGAGTCAGTGCTACAACTGTGATTCGATTTTTAATTAATCGTGCAGTTTTGCTTTGCAGACAATGACCGACGACAAATACGAGGTGCGGTCGTGCGTGCCCGAGGCGGCCATCCAGGTCTGCACCACCAAAGACCCCCATCTCACGCTGAAGATCACCCTCTCGTCCTTAGCCATGAGGGACGAGCAGAGCGCCACGGAAGAAGGTATTGACTCCTCCTCCATTCCCCTTCCACCCCCTCCCTCCACCCACCTTCATCTGTGCCTCCTGCTTCGGCAGGATGCCTCACCTGTTTTTATCTGACCTTTTTATGACTACAGAAGGCTGAAAGGGAAGGAAGAGGGGAAGGGATGTGAAGGTAAACCTGAGCTTAAACTAAAAGACAGTCTGGGGAAAACTGGAGGATGATACAGCAAGAGGTCTGAAAGCTGAGAGGCAAACGGGCAGAAAAAAGGAGAAGGGATGATATGGATCTGGGTCAAGTGTTGTGGAAATAGCCAAGGAGAGATGATTTCCACTGAGAATGTTTGGCTTGGATTGACGAAAAAAGATATTTCCGTCTTTGGTGTCCTTTTGTGTCATCCTGCATTCCTGCAACTCTGATAAGAAAAGAGTCAGCCTTCTTTTAAACAGAATAGATATATTTTAAACAACTCTGGCTGTACAAGTGAACCAATATGTGTCACCAAACAGATATTTCATCTCGTGTAACCAGCTGTGGAAAAAATAAAAAAAATAAAATCTCATTTCAGGTGACCAAATTTGATGGGAAACGTGCTCAAGAGCCGCCGGCGTTTGCCATCAGCGGTTTCATTGTTTGTTCTCGGCCCACAGATGGGAAGGAAATTAAAAATGAATGATAGGCGAGCTGGGACTGAAGAGCTGCCATTACAGAAGCGCGAGTCCCTTAGTGGTTCTCACTCACAGTGGGAAAGATTGAGCCTTCACAAAAAAGGTAAAAAAAAAAATGGATTGTGCCAAACAGGAGAGAGGCAGAGCACAGCCGAGCTCAGGGCAACAAGGAAGGGAAAACTGTTTTTCTTCAGCTTCAGCACCCTGTCAGGACTCACAAGGACACAGTTTCTTTTGTTTCATTTCAGTGTGAAATGAAACACAGTGACATATTATACTGTTTTCATACACTTCAGCAGAATTTAAATGAAATATTCTAAATAGACTCAGGTGAACCACAGAGTAGCTCCCTGAAGAAACACTTCATTTAAACACCTTTTTTTTTTTTTTCATGCTTGGTTTAATAATTTCTATTTAACGAGATATTATCCTGAGATATTAGGATTCTTTTTAGCAGGTGTGTCTCTGGTTGACCTAGCATGTTTTCACATAGTTGGATATTTAGATATAGCACTGTTAAACTACTGAATACATAAAGAACATCTTTTGGCCTGTCCCCAAGGTTGGTTTAAACGGCTGAAATCCAAACCGTCAAGTCCAAAAAGGTAACCTGCAACACTGTGAGCTAGTGTCGGAACTCAGCTGAAGCTTGTTTGTTACATAAAAAGACAGCACTCTGCAGCACCAATGCATCACTCTGAGTGTTTTTGTGCACTGGGCCGTCTGCTGTCAGTCAGCTCATTGCATAATCTCGGAGTCAGCGTTTGGAGTCTCCCAGTTACTCTTTCAGAGCTGTGACAAATAGGAATCCAAGCAAGAGGCTCAACGAAAAGAGAAACAAAATGCATTTAAACCAACACAGGACAACAATGGTGTGTGCAAGGCAGTAGTTTCATTAATTCAAGTAGTCAGTGGATGTGTTACTGTAAGTGATGGGTGGGTTTGTGGAAAGTGCGGACACAAAAGTAGGTTTATATATAGGGTGAGTAGATATGAAGCTGGAATTCAGACTTCGCTGGCCATTTAAACTGGTAGTCTTTGGATAACTTTTGAAGGCAGCTTCAATTGGCCATTAGAGGAAATGTAGTCTTTGTGACTTGACCGTTGGCTTCATTTGTCAGGTCCAGAGGCTGCAGCTTGGACCCACCTCCAAGACTGTGAGAAGGCTGTCACAATGTCATGTGATGTGAAAAGTTTTCAGTCTTCACTTGGAAGTACGGTACATCAGTGAAAGCAGAGGACTCCTGCACCTCCTCCCTGGCATCTGTACACATTCAAAGAGTGCTTTGGCAGTTTATTGAATGAATCTAAGGATTGACGCTGTTGATTGTTAAGCGACCAGCAGGATTATTTTTTGTTTTATTTGTTTTTGCTACATGCAGAGTAAAATTTGGATCCAACCAATAGAATTTGGAACAAGTAGATCTTAAAAAAATGGGAGAAAAATTACACATTTTAAGCAAGAATTACTCATTTTATTCGAATGTGAGGAGGATGCATGTATACAGTTGGACCACCCAGGAGGACGTTTCCTCTGCAGAAAAATAAACAGCAATTGTAAAAATTGCAAAGATTTGGGTATCCTACTAAGTTAGTACTCAGCAGTCCCTCTATGGCAGTTTGCAAATGCTTTTTATAGTCAGGTAATAGTCTTTTTATTCTGTTCTCACTTTTAAACCCTCTTTCTCCAGATTACTTTAAGTTCTCACTGCAGATGTTCAGCTCAAATGGCTGAGGGGAAATTCTGAACGCTCCAGCTTATGTTTCTTATAGTAGCTAAAAGTGGCTTTTGATGTCTTCTTTGGCTTTTTCTGCTGTTGCTGAAGTAATCTTTTCTGTTTCATTTTCTTGACTGACTGCAGGACATCAATGCAATTGAAATTTAGCGCAATCCATCCTTCCCTCCATCATTGTAATGTTTCTGTGCCACTAGCTGTTACACAAACCCAAAGCAGAATATTTCCACCCCAGTGCTAAAAAGTCAGCAGTTGATTCTTTCCATCAAGCACTGACTCCTTTTTTCCAAATGTACGTTTGGTGATTGTGGCCAAATGGCTCTATTTGTGTGTCATTTGATTCAGATGTTACTTTGCAGACTATAGATATTGACTAGTTAATTTTGTGATGAGCTGGCTCTGAGCAGCTTTGTATCTGTGCCCAGCAGACATGCAATTTTATCTGGTTTTATTTAGTTTCAGAAAGTGGAAACTGTAATGTGGAGGCACATTTTTGACTCTTCTTGCATCATCAGCCCTGCGTCAGTTTAGACTTAACAAGTTCATGAAGTTCTGTGACAAGCATGCCAGAACTGAGTTTTGTCTGTAGACAGAAACACATGCATGAGTGTTTCAATGTCTGCAATATAACATGAGATTTAAATTTTGTGTTACATTGTGCAGGTTAATAAACATTCGCTAACTGTGTAACTCCTTTTAAATTTGACCACATTTATTGTAGAACATTGGTTCTTACTTCACCTGTGGCATCAAGCTTTGGTTAGTCACTGAAAGATGATGTTTACAAATACAGCTGCTGAAGGTGGTCTAATCTCAGCTTTAGAGAGAGGACAAAGAGCTCCGAGTAGAGATTTGGGTACATCTAACTACATGTAGATCTAACCTCCACCCTCAAGAAGAGCTGGTGGAGTCGGAGAGAGAGAAAAGTCTGAGCCTCTGGGCTTGTGATCTGGATGCCAATAAGAGGCAGAAAATATAGATGGATGGTTGAAATAGATGGATGGATCCATAAAAAAGGTATTTAGGACGGCCATAGAGTTTAACGTTTCCAAATACTTTGCAAACCTGAAATTACATCTAATTAAGGCTGTTTCCACACAGACAGTTTCAGGAGAATCAGGTCTGGAGAGATTACACAGTTGGCAGGACATGACACCCACTTTCTAGCTGCGAATTCACTGAAATATTAGCAGCATTTTTCAGCACAAACTGAACTTACACAGACTTTAAAATAGAGAGCTGGCAGGTTAAACATGAGCTGTGCAGGGCATTTGTATTCGCACATGCAGCGCTCATGGTTGTTGCCTAGAAAAGTTGAGAACGTGTGGTGAGGTGAGATGCTTCAGACATGTCCAACCCTGACGCTTTCCAAGGCGGGGTTTCTGAATGCTTAAGTGTCACAGTCAAGTCCTGATAAGCAGTAGAACATGGATCATAATACAAATAAATAATTGATTTGATATGAAGGTCGTGAAACCACTGAAAGCGTCACTTGTTTAAAAAAGTCAAACAGATAACAATGCAAAATTGCTAAACCTACACTTGTAGAGGTTTGATTAATAAACAGTAGGGTTTTTTAATTCTTTGATTGAAACAGATTGTCTACTTTAACACTCCATACATCTCCACTGATGTGTACCAGTGCATTTTATTGAAAAATCCGAGCAATTAATTACTTAACTGCAGTTTTCAGGCTTTGAAAAAGCCATCTGGTGGGTTGAATAGAACCCTTTGGCAGGCTGAGAATGGCCCCAGGACACATGTTTGACACATACTGTTTGTTTCATTCTCTCTTTTTAAATAATAAGGTTACCAATGGGGTGTCTCTTCTTTCTTTGCCAAGTAAAGGTGATATCAAATCAAAATCAAGTTTAGTTCTAACTTCAGCTGTTTCTGGGTTTTTGTCTTTTACACATGTTAAAATAGAGTTTTATCAGTAATAAAATGCCAGCCAAACTCAACCCTATCTGTGCTACCTTGCAGGGTCTCTGAGGGTCTTTTTTCTGGTGACTGACCCCTGACAGTCTAAGTGGTTCCCTGGTTTTTATCGTGTGCCTCCTGTAGCTGGCCGCTGCTCACTGACTCTTGGTTTTGTTGCCATAGCTCCGCAGGTCGCCTCGCTGCGTGGATTGGCACATCTCTGCGGCCCCGCTGCTGACGAGGCATCCCCCACACCCAACAGCAGGAAACCCCGGGTACAAGGGGCTTCCCCAACAACCAAACCAAACCAACCCACTCTCACTCTCTGCCTCAGACATGCTCCTCTATCCCCCTCCTTCTTCTCCCACCCCTTCCTCTGTTAACTGGACTTCTCACTGGGTCACCATGAAATTCTGGTCCATGTCTACTGATAGAGCACACACACCAAAAGGACAAAATGACTACATTACCCAGCAGCCCACATCCACACCTGTGCTCCCTTTGCTTTAATTACTGGGGCTGACCTCTGTCTGTTGATCAGTTGTTATTGGCTCAGAGTGACATCCCATAATTTCATGTTGGAAAAATTGTGTTAATTGAATTACTCTGATGTCCCGGTCACTAATTGAAATTCCCCTAAGCTAATGATGTCGGGGAGAATTTAGTGGGGGTTGTCCTTATTTGTATGTGGTGTTGACCTCTGACTGATGGTTCCTTCATGGCCTGCCTCTGGGAAATGATTTTCACCGCTCACTGTTTCACACACATACTCCTTATTTTTCCTTCATGATTAAATCTACGTGTGTTTTTAGCCCTCTGCTGTAGTGGAGCTTTGAGTTTGTTGCCAGAATAATTCACTTTTTAATGACTGGCCAGCTGGTCCATCTAAATCTGGTTGTTGCTGTCATTTAGATGTAATTTAATTTGTAGGTGGCGCTCGGCAGTCCTGTGAACTCAATTACAGGCAGTCATCTTTAAATGAAAGCTAATCAGAATATTTAAAACAAATGCCAAGCCATGAGACAAGCTAATGCCTCTAGTAGGTTCTTGTAGGTCTTAATTTTAAAATTTAACTCTGGTTAATTACCAAAATTTATCATTGGTTTAGGTTTATATTCAGTACACAGGATTAAAAAGAAGTTCAGTGTTGATGATGAATGATGCTTTAATCCCTGCAGTTTGTATCAAACTGACTTACAAAGCAAAGAGCAGAGACAAAGCTACACGTGTTAGATAAGAATGAACTGTTTAGTTGATTAAACAACACAAAATTGATATTTGGCAATTTTATGTCAGTCAGGGATTTTGAAAATACAAACACTCACTTTTTTCAGCTTCTCAGATCAGATAATTGCTAGTTGTCCAAATGTTTTTAGTTTTGTGTTGTTAGACAAAAAATATAAAGAAAGAAATAATTAAAATAATTGATGGGATGACATCAGTAGTTATTTTTGTATATAGTATTGCATCAGGCAAATCACAGCTGCCTGCATATTGTCTTTATTGAATAAAATGTTTTAAGTCAGTCTAATAAATAGTACTTATAGTAAAAGTAGCACATGACATCTGTTTCTACAATTTTGAATTTTGAAATTTATAACTTCAAAACAGCAAAACAAACAAGCCGTCTTAATAAATCTGATTGGGTTTTTTTGTTTTTTCACAGTGTTCATACCAAGCAGAACAAGTTAAAAGCACCTTTTAAAACAACAAAACATAAAAACTCAAAATGGTTGAATAGAGCCTTAAGTTGAGAAAAATGTCATTATAGTTTTTTGGGGGGGAGGGGGGTTTATTAGGGTTCCTAATAACAACCGAGAATCACCAGTTAACCTAACATGCCTGCTTTTTGACTGTGAGAAGAAGCCGAAGGAACCCACACTGGTACTCGAAGAACATGCGGAGTCCAGCCAGTGGATCTGAGCCCAGTACATGCTTGCTGTCAGGTCACATTGCTAACTACTGAACCACTCTGCTGCCAAAATAATTAGAATAGTAATGATAATGAGGTGTATTTCAAATCTAAGGATTTAATTGGCTCCAAAGACTCCATAGATTTCACTATAATGAAGAAGATGTCATGCAGTAAAGGTTAGGTAGGTCTCTAATGATTTAGTTTTAGACTTTACATAAAACTGAATGATTGATTCCAACTTACAAAGAAAAACGATCATTAGCCTGGCACATTTAAGAGCAGAGGAATGCAGTAAATGTAAAGGTCTGACGTGTTTGTAATACTTTTAAGATTTTCCATTAAGTTAAATAATTAATTATTGAAAATAATAAGCACCTGTAATTAGCATGGCACACTTGAGACTCCATAGACCACTCAGCCTGTCGTGTAGTGTGTAAAGTGTTTGTATCCATCATGCTCTGCTTTGTTGTCTGTTTATCTATATGGAACATCGTTTGCGTGACCCTGGTATCCAATTGTCTACTTTGTACTCCGTCTTTAGTTTATAGCCACAAACTAAGAGCCTCTTAATGGCTTGTTGTCGGGGTTCACTTCATTTTCATTTGTTTCCGAGGTCTCCAGATGCATCAAGCAAGCAGAACGTAAAGAGTGCGCCCACACATGCACGATTAAAACAAATCACGCCATTAGCTGCACACTTGCTGCCAAAGTGGTAAATAGAAGCCAGAAGTCCCGGGGGCAGAACATGAAGGTCCTCACTCAGTCTTGGTCTTGGAGGAGTGACATGGGAGAAATCCCCCGTCTCTCTCATCAGCTCCTTCGTTTGTCTTCCACCTCTTCCATCCTGTTCAGCTTTCACTACGGTCTCTACAGCAACAGACTGCCAGACCACATGCATCGCTCCTCGGCTCGCTTTACTGCTGCGGTGCCACATGGATAAATTGGAATTTGAATACTTGTGGATTTAGAGGCTACACTGCTGTTTCCTCTCTATGAGCAAGAGCCTTTTAATGCTCTGCGTCAGCACTCCTGTCAGCTTTAGTCCCAATTTAATCTCTGCTGGCTGTTGCTCATTGGAAGAGTGCTTTGAACCATAATGACACTGATTCGAGTGAGATGGTACATCAATCAATATCTGATATTTGCAACAATGTCTCAGCTTGCAGGGAACTCATTATCTTAGATTTATTTGATACGAGATAACCTGCGGGCCTTCACCGAGCTCTGCAGTGTGATCTGCGGTCTGTTCCCCCTTTTGTTCGTCTGCTTGACTGTCCCACAGTGGGCACCCCTTAGCTGCTCCTGAGAACAAACAGCCTTCACTTTCTTTCCAGGGTGGCGTTCTCACTCTCAGATGTTTATGTTGTCATCTGCTGTCACTCTTCTTCTGCTGTCGTTCTCCCATGGCTTGGCCTCCAGTCATGGCAGGAGTGCTCCCCACAGGAACCCGGTGTGGAGAGACTGTTTCAGTCAAACATAAACATCTGACCGACCCCGCAAGAGTGAAAATACTAGCATGGCGCCCCAGAAAACTGCAAAGCCTTTTGAGCAGGATGACTTTTTCCCCCTCTTCAAGTGGAATAGCTAATGTCTCTTTGCATCAACTCTGCCTGTGACCCAAACTCAGACCCCCTTGAGCCAGTTTTTCTCGATCCATCCAATGTGTTCTTGTTCTAAAGTGTTATTTTTAATCTCTAATCTGGCTTTTGGTCCTGAGTCATTGCCATGCTCTCATTTTCGTCCTGCGCTGTAATCGATAACACACTAATCTGGCGTGTTCCATTGCCTTCCGCCACTGATCTGCATCTAGAGTGAGACTTCGGCCGGGCAGCAAGACGCATGTGCTCACGTCTACTCCGGTTCCTCCTGTCAGTGTCATGAAAGATCCTGCCTTGTGCATGAGAATCCTCCCTCTCCCAGAAAAATCACACAATTTCTCAAATTTCCCCTCCTCTTAGCTCATTCGGTCAGATCAGTGGGTTTGCCTAATAATTAGCTGTCCGACCCTGCTGCCTGTGTGTCTGTGTGTGAGTGTGAGAGGTCAGCGTGCTCACGCTCAGTCTGTCTTGTCTCATCCTGTCCCTCTCTCCAGAGGAGGGCGAGCAGGACGCTGACAAACGGAGACAGGAGGAGGAGGAAGAGGAGGACGTCCTGGACAGGCAGAAGTGCCAGGCGGCACTGGCTTCACTCCGACACGCCAAATGGTTCCAGGTGAGCACAGCTGGGCTGTGACAGATTTCTCTACACTGTCTTTATATTCTGGCAACCTGAGCATTCAGCCGTGTGCCTAAAATTACATTTGCTTGGCTTTAATGTGTGACAGCAACTTGGTTTTGAAGGAAACGTAATGGCACCTAGATTTTCTTTTTATCACCATAATAAATGACTCAAGGTCAAGGTCAGATTTATTTATATAGCACATTTCCAACAGCCGATGCTGCACAAAGTGCTTAACAATAACAATAAAATTAAAAACTACAGTGTAATACAATAATAACAATAGAAACAATAAAATAGAAGAATTGAAACAATACTAACTAATTCAGATAAATCCAAAATGCTTGGGTCATAATGTGTTAAAAGCCAGAGCGTAAAAGTGTGTCTTTAGTAAAGATTTAAATTGCTCGAGAGTTTGAGCAGATCTAATATTAAAGGGGAGACTATTCCAAAGTCTGGGACCTGCCACAGAGAAGGATCTATCACCACGAGATTTAAGGTTAGTCCGTGGAATGGACAACAATAGTTTTGAACTAGATCTCGTGGGTTTTCCTGGAGCATAGGCAGAGAGGAGCTCTGACAAGTAGGGGGGGGCTCGGGCGTTGAGTGACTTAAAAACAAAAAGTAAGAGTTTAAACTGGATCCTGTAGGGGACAGGGAGCCAGTGTAAGGAGGCTAAAATTGGGGTTATATGCTCTCTCCGTTTGGTACCGGTTACAAAGTAATGAAGTCTATCATTAGCACACAGGTGTTACGGCATTGACATTATGAAGCTTTTTACTGCTCAACTGATGCACTCATTCCAACACTGCTGCAGCAACAAAGACACAACCTGCTCCTTACGTTCAGAGTTTTTCGTTCTCTCTACTTGTATAAGCTGAGGCAGTTTTCCACCTAACACAGGAACTTCCCCTGACTTCTTTTAGGGCTAATTTCAGGGGGAGTCTGTTCACAGTCCTGTTAGTTTATGCAGTTCAAAACCACTAGCATGGATCATTTAAGGTGTTTTTTTTGTCCACATCTGTGCCCTAGCGCTTCAAGGTAACTAGTCATTTGTAGACTAGCAAGGTTACTGCTGTGCAGGAGGCAGATTTCAAAGTGTGTTCTATTCCTAACCATGACCAAGTAATAAGTTAGAAAGTAGAAAAACAGCAGACCAAATGGGACAAGAACCAGGCTGTCTGATACACCTGCAATTACCCGTCCAACCGCCCGCTGTGGACGTTATTACTCAGCCGAAACACAGCTGTTATTTTTCTGCCATGAAGTTTTATATAGCAGTGGGACAAACAAGTGGTCTGACAGAATGGCGTTATAAGACATTTTGGGATGAACATGCATTATTTTGAATACAAACACAAAACATATCGGAAGGGGGAAGCACATCATCGCTGAGTATAGAGGGACTGATGTCATAACCAATACCAATTTCAGGAGCGTCTCATCGTGTGAACCTGTCTGTTGGCATGGATGTCTGTTTTAGGAGCCACTGCTACCAAATACACTCTGTGTTTTTCTTCAACTGTCTTCAATGTGGTCCTGAAAACCTGAAGTAATTTACATGAAAATAACACTTTCAGAAAAGCTGTTCACTTTGTTACTTACTCCTGGACCACGATGCAAGCACGTGTATAAAGGACATAAGAAGAAGACTGAATATGAGCTGGGAATTGTAAATTGTTCACAGCAGCAGTAAAGTATATTTGTTTCATTTCTCTTACATAGTGATAATGCAATTTTAAGACAGTATGCAAATGAACTAATGTGCACAATAGGTCTAAATTTATAGACATTCCAAGGTGGCCGACTGGGTGGTTGGGGGGCAGCGGGGTGCTCAGGAGCCGTCAGCTTGTGGGAAGAAACTGTTGAACAGTTTGTAGAACCTGCTTCCAGAGAGGGGTGTAAAGTATGTGAGCTCTGGGATGACTCAGTGAAGCTTGTGCATCTCATTTCCCTGAAACTCATCAAGCCACAATGAACACATTAATGAGAGGTTGAAATGAAGCTCCTTTTTTAATCATTTAAACAGCAGATATAGGCATCATTCATCATGTCTTCTGTTCTTTACTCCTTTTCCAAAGCTGCTTTCCTGATCTATTAAAGACATGCATCAACATTTAATGACTGAAATCATTGGCAGTTATTTTTGCATTCGCCTAAATGCAACATTTGCAAAAATGTGGGGAGGAGAGTATTTAAATACGTGATTTAGTCATGTTTGTAGCAGTCTGTTTACTCCAAAATGCACCATTACTTAAAGTTGGAGAAAATGTTATTGTGCGCTTTATTTAGCTGCAGTAGTTGCTGTGAGGTATGCCAGGTAGTTATCCAAAGGAGCATGTAATTGATGTGGGTGGATTGCTTCAAACTGTGGGGGCTTTGGTTTTTCCCACTAGCTCTTAACCCTGAATATTTGGAGCATAGCCTCGGTTGTTCCTGGTCTTTAATAAAACTGTTATTTTAATACAACACAATGGAACTTAATGTGGAGTCAGAGTGAGAACATTGGCTCAATACAAAACACTAACAAGCAACTTGGGCTCGATTAAAAAGGCAGCAATATTGTATGAATTTTACAATGTGTCTTTCAGGTGTCACTGAGCGTAACTGATGCCCACAGGTGGAGCTAGATTCTTTCCTTCGACCTGAAATTGTCAAACCTCCCATACAGACAGAAAATTAGAGCGAGGTGTTGAAAAATTCTGGAGAGAAATGGATATAATATTTAAGATTTCTTGCTCCCTCAATGGGTCTGCTTTTTTGACTTTCCAGTTTTCTCTATTTTTGTTGTATTGCTTTTGTCCTTATTTGAATTAACTGATTGCAAATTGTTAGTAGATAACCTACAGAACAGTTCCTTCAACACAGTTTTGCACTTTGTGCATTATGCTAATAAATCTTATGTGTGCTCTTTGCCGTATTTAATGGCAGATCAGTCAATAAGCTCAACTCCAGATGTCAGAAAACTGCTCTGGATAACGATGCATATTCCTTTGCCCTTTCTTTTGTGAGAAACTTGACCAGTGAGTCCAACTGTGGAGTAACAGAGCTGAATATAGATGTTTCCAGGATGAGCTTGTAGAGTTTGTTAGAAAAAGAACAGGCAGCATGGGAATAGAAGAAACGGTAGAAGTAGTGAAGTTTTTATCAGCGTGAGTAGCTGAGGAGCCTGAGATATAGCGCCGACGGATACGGGGTCATGAAGAGGTTCTTCACCAAATCAAGTTTCAGATGAGCTTCAGCTCTGCTGTCCTGAATGAACTGAGCTTTTCCTCCACTTGAGAGGCAGGAGAGAGAGATGAGGGTCAAGGTCAGGTGAACCGGCCAGTAGTTTCCCTCGGGGAAGGAGAGCTAATTGACAAGTACTATCAGAGTGAAGGGCTGCACTGTGGCCTGAAGGTGTAGCAGCACAAGCCGGGTTCTGTTTCATCATATTCAGACGGGGCTGACATGACCTGAGGATCTCCACTGATTTGTAATAACTGTAGATACAAATGGCGACGTCTGTCTCATTCGCCCTGTCTGCGTAGTTTCAGTGAGACCACCAGAATGAAATTACAGTCTTGATTATTATGAAAAGCCATCCTGTGTAAATTAAAGTGTCAGTAATCTCAGGCTTAATTTGCTTTCTATTAAAGTCTAGATGTAATAGCCTCAACCACCGTCTTCTTTGGGTAGTTCAGTTACTTTTCTCTTTATATTCTTCAAGTGGTTTCTTTTAAACTTGAAAGAATTTAGCAACAGGTTTGCTATTTTATTAAATGTAAAGGTGTTGAGTGAATCATCTGTCCTGAGTTTAGACACTTTTTTTTCTACTCTTAGGGACTGTGTGGAGAATTATCGTATTTAAAAAGTGACAAATAACACTCTCTGTTTGCTTGTCTTTTTATCTGATCTGTGTTTGTACAGCGTGCACAGAGCACAAAGTTTCAGGTCGTTGGACAGAGCGGTTCGCATCATACTTTGGCTACAGTTTGGTCCCTCTCTCGTTACTGGTGTCCCCCCTAGTGACTGCTCCACTCTGTGTAGGAGGAGAGTCATTTCTGGGTTCCTAAGTGGTCCAAAAACAGCAGCCCGGGGCAACGCTTTGGTCTAAATGCACTGTTCTATCCACTCCATAATACATCAGCATCTTCCTTTGTCCACATTCCCACCTCTCTACCAGACTTCATTAAATCCAGATGGATTTAGCAGCTCTGGGTGGCAAACGATGCTGAGATGTCTGCCTCAGTAGAGGGAAAAGTAAAAAGAAATCGATGTGTCATTTTTTTATTTTTTTCATCTCTCTAGTTTCCCTGTAATTCAAATTTTATCAATTTAATCATCTAAGAATGATGATTATGAGGAAAATGAACCACACACAAACGTGTAACAAACCAGCTATCCACCAAAATGAAATTATTCTCGATATGAATATTTATGCAGGCATTCTAGTTAATCACATTTTGAAAACTACATTTCGGCTTCACTTGTGTTATCTCAGTGTTGGCTGTTCATTTATTTCTTTGGAGAAATGTCCCATTCATTGGTCTGGTCAGGATTTTTTTTTTTTTTTTTTTTTTTTTTTTTTTAAGATTTTGGTGGAGTTTTTCATTTTTCTTTTTCTTCTTTTGTGTCTTTTCTCTTTTCTCTTGTTCCACTTTGCTTTGTGTCTGTACCACAGAGCCCAGCAGTTAGCTGTGGTACATGCAGTGTTGCATAAATAGACAGAATAGAGAGATTGCAGAGCTTGTAGGGTGTTTGTGGCTCTCTAAAGAAGCACCTAATGCATCCGTTTTTGTCATACAATTGAACGATTAAGGAAAAAGATGTAAAAAGTACATATTTATATAACATATATACAATTTGTGAACAGATTAAGTTTGTCTTGCACATTTCTTCCAAGTGCAAGAAGTCAGAACTGGACTACCAGGGAGAAATCTAAACATGGCAACCATGCTGGGAGTGGTCCAGCAGTGCATGAGAGGAATGCAGTCTTGAGGTGGGAGCTGCCCAAATTTTAATCAGATAAGGAGTTTGATTTTTGGGAGTGTGCAGAGTCATAAAGAGCTGTGCTCTCAACCCAAACTCTCCCTCAAGACAAAGTCAGCATGTGAAATTGCAGTCATTAATTAGGCAAAAACACAATAAACCACAGTTAACTTAAAGCTTAAAGTCAGCAGGAATGAGGCGACAGGATAGAAAAATTCAGATTCAGCCGAGGTACTCTAAGCCTGAATTTAGAGGTTGTGACAGAGGCAGCTGCTGCAGTATTTATTCCACAGCTGAGCTCCCCTGAATGTAATACATCTGATATTTTCACATTGTCACGTTAAATCTCGCACTCAGTCTCTTAGAGATGTATTAGCAGCATATTGAAATTTCAGAACTCATGAAAATGCCTCTCATAACGCTGCACAATTTTCATCTTTCAGAGTCTAAAAGTTTCACTTTTTAGAGCTGGCGCTGCTGAGCCTGCAAGCACTTGCCTCTTTAAAATGCTTCTCGTGCTGTTGGTGACTTTTGCCCGTTTTTCCCTCCCTAGGCCAGAGTCACAGACCTCAAGTCCTGCGTCATCGTTTTGAGGATCCTCAGAGACATGTGCAACCGGCTGCCTGTGTGGCAGCCTCTCAAGGGCTGGGTAGGTGACGGCTCCAGAATCAGAATAATGTTTGGCGTAGATACATGGAAGATGCAAACTGCAAGCTTTATTTTAAGTTTGTCCTTTAAAAGTGCTTGGTATGTGTGACGTGTAATAAACTGCCCCAGTAACAGAATCAGGACTGTGACTGATATAGTTCATCCTTCGCTGAGTATTTTGTGTTTGTTCGTCCTCTGCAGCCTTTGGAGCTGATCTGTGAAAAGGCCATAGCCACCTGTAACCGGCCGCTGGGTCCAGGTGAAGCCCTGCGCCGCGTCATCGAGTGCATCGCCTCAGGGATTCTTCTCCCAGGTCAGCAATCATTTACACTTTCACTCTTTTCTCTCTGCTGCAATTCAGAAGCCACAGCTCATCCAGGAATATCTTAATATTCATGAAGTCATATAAAATCTGATGAATACCTGAGAGAAATTTAGAGGCAACTCAACAAATACAGAATTCACTGAGAGGTATGCACTATGAGTTGAAGAACTGCGGCAAATATCTGTAATATATAGACTTAGGATAAAATATAATCCCAGTTTTGCTTATATTTAGTTCATTCATTTAAACCTGAGCATGCACTGTTACTCTGCAGTGCTTACACACCTGATAACAGGTGTAAACTGTAAACTATCAGAACAGAAATCAGAAAAAAAAGCAAATAAACTAAGAAGCCAACGTGTACAGAAACTGATTTTCATTCAGAGTAACATAACATTACATAAAAAAATAAAATCTTACAAACAATTCAGCTGCATTCGATTTCATTTGTATAGTTGTCAACTGTCACCTTGATGCACTTTATATTGTAATGCTAAGACCCTACAATATTAGAAAGAAACCCCAAAGATGACGTGATGCCCTAAGCACGTGGCGACAGTGGGAAGGAAAAGCTCACTGTAATCATTTAAAAGAAAAAAAAACACAAGAGAGATTTTACCTGAGACATGAGTGGTATCCAGTAAGGTCATAAATGTTTAAGCCATTTCAGGTAACATTTGATGTTCACCAAGAATTAATGCATCACATAGTCCAAGTGAAACAGCTCCCGTGCCCTGGATTTTTACAATACTGTAAGGCATAGAAGACACTTGGAACTCGTTTTCCTCGAGAGTGCGTGGCACATCACTGAGGATCACTCACCCTTTTTCCATCACTCAACTCAAAGATGTGTCACAATACATGTTGACTTGCAATCTCACCAGACATATTTACAATCTTATTGAATTTGTTCTCGTTAACGTCAGGGAAATAAAGATACGAGGCAATAAAGTGGAAAGTTTGAATACTCTCTCCAAAACAACAATATAAAAGATCAAGTGTGTGTGGTTGCTTCCTAAGAGTCGCAGCTTCCGCATGGAATTCAATCGCTGCAGTGCGTCTTTGTAAATGACACTTGTTTGAATGACACAGTTTTTCATCGATTGCTGTCCCCAAGCATTTATTTTCATTTACAACCTCAATCCAGTCACCATTAATGTGTCTTCCTTGCCACTAAAATAAGAAATAATTGCCTTTGTTTTCTCTGTGTTTAACTGAAGAGACACAGATTTGTATTCAAATTGTGCATTTGTTTGTGAATGAGGCCCAGTGATGGAAAGGGTTAGCAGCAAGATACAATAAAGCAATACTTGGGTAAAAGGTCCCCCAAAAAAGTCAAGAAGAAACCCAAAGAGGACACAGTGAAAGTGGATAAGCATAACAGGTAGATACAATGGCCAACTACCACAGAGATGGGCAGGAAAACCAGCAACACAAAACAGCCAAATAAGACAGGAAACAGACATGAAGAAAGAAAAGCAGAAGACATCAGGAAAGGATGAGGACAAAAAACGATAAAGATGAACACAGCATCAAAACTCCTCAGACAGTTTTAGGACTTTGAGTTTTTGCATATGACATCATGGAAAATCACTTCAAGAGGTGTTTGCCATACTGGATGTGATAACTGTTAACGATATCCAATAACGCAGGGGTGGGCAATTCCAGGCCCCGAGGGCCGGTGTCCTGCAAGTTTTAGATCTCACCTTGGGTCAACACATCTGAATCACATGATTAGTTCGTTACAGGGCCTCTGGAGAACTGCAGGAGCTAATCTAGCCATTTAAATCAGCTGTGTTGGTTCAAGGACACATCTAAAACCTGCAGGGACACCGGCCCTCGAGGCCTGGAGTTGCCCACCCCTGCAATAACGCGTACTTTGTTTACATAGAAATTATTGCTGCCATGTTTTTTGGCCTATATTCTGCTGCACTGTTGCATTCATCAAGAAAAGAAAGAAAATCTTTTTTTTTTTTTTTTTTATCGCTTTCCTGTGGATTTGGATAAAAGAATATGGGGGCTAAAAAACTCTGATACAGCCGTATCAGTCATAGTATCAGTTATAAGGTGTTTCTGCCATCCATCTACCAGCCTCAGTCCTAAACTGAAGTCCGGTTCTGAAGTTGGTCATCGTCAGCAGATCAGACATGTGACCCTCCTGTCTCCAGACAGCTGACAAGAGCCGGCTAAAAAACATAATGCTATAAGCTATGTTTATGCAAGCTATTTTTAATGTTATGCTAACGTCCTAAAACTCTTACTTTTCCTGTGATAAACAGTTTGATTACATTCTCACAGCACATGCTAAGTTCACGTCTACCCACGTTAGATCCACTCCAAAAAAGGGTTCAGTAGCAGTGAACAGAAGCTAACTGATGGAAAATTATGGATATTCTCAACAATTCGCCTCAGTATCACTCTCATCAATCACAAATGATCTACACTGACTTGTTGAGAATGTTAGGGATAATACGCAGAGCCATGTCAATATCAGAAATTTCATAAACATCCGTTGGATACCCGAGCAGTGACCACTTGATCCTGTGACTACAGTTCCAGGCAGAGTCCCATGACTGAGGCTTCTTACTCATCTTGACACAAAATACTGATAAGCCTCCAAACTTTTATAGGGCTTCAGATCTCATCCAGTATAATTTGAGGGGTTGTTGATAACAAAATGATGAAAATCGTGAGGCGTGAAGTTGGGAAGAGGGCCAGGGTTGCACTTCACAACATGAGTAAACACACTCAGAGGGAGTAAATAAACATCCATCCTCAGCTCCTCCTTTGCCCAATTTCTCCACATAACGAGCAAGACGCTTACCATGAAAGTGTTTTACTTCCTCTGAGAGAAACACTTGTTGTTTACTCATGATTGCCATAGTTTCTCATCTGCATAATGTTTAGCAGGTTTTTCACTCACTTGATGTGTCCAAAATGGCCGACGAATTAATGTCACGTGGTAAGCTGTGACGTGTCTGCAAGACGTCAATAGGTGGTTTTTCTGCAATGTAATGTCTTTACATATATGGTCCTAAGATTCATGGCAGGCTGTGGAGTGCACTGTGATGCGTTCATGGTTTCCAAACTGGGGCACAGAGTCCCAGCGGGTTCACAGCAGCATGATTTCATTCAGTTAAAATTGGTGATGGAGTATTTTCCTGAATCATGGGAACATTTATCCCCGGAGACTCTGTTTTCATTTTCGTGCAGTCCACATGAAGAAATGTTTCCTATTTACCTCCAACAAACAGAAATATGTTCTCACGTTTATTTTTTCCACCGCTGTTCGCTGCCGTGTTTGAATGCTTCATCTGGGAAAACTTCAGCTCGAGCGAGTTTGTCCTTGTGATGATGTCACTGGACTTTTAAATTTTGGCTCCGAAGTTCCTTCAGCATTGAGGGCAGTTTGTTTCATGAATGCACTCGGTCACTGATGAGTTATTATTCAGTCTGTGCACATTAAAGTAAGGTGAGCTTGTTTGTAAAGCACCTTTCATGCACTGAGGTCTTACTGAGTGCTTTACGTGAGGCATAAAAAGCATTAAGGCAGGAGGAGAATAATTTGTTTACCTGTTGAGTGAAATAAAGTTCGAATGTCTGACTGTTTTTTCTTCTTTTTTTTCCTTCAAAGGGGGTCCAGGAGTTCATGACCCCTGTGAGAGGGAGCCCATGGACGTCCTGTCTGACCTCAGCGCCCAGCAGGCCGACGCCATCACACACAGCGCTCAGGTCAGTGAACATGTTACCCATCCGCCTGCTATGATGACATCACGGTTTCCTCTTCCTGCAGTGTGCATGCTAAGCTCTTCAACCCACAAAATTCAGAATGTATGTCACGTTTTTTGACATTATTTTTTCCCCATCCATTTCAGCTGCTGGTAAGTGAGAGGCAGGGTACACATTGGACAGGTTGGCTGTCTGTCACAGGGCTAACACACAGATGCATCACCATTCACACTCACATTCACACCTATGGGCAATTTAGAATCACCAACCTAACCACACGTCTTTGGACTGTGAAGGGTAGGTGGAGTATCCGGAGAAAACCCACACAGGTACAAGAAGAACATGCAAACTGCTCACAGAAAGGTGCCAGCCAGCTGGAGGATCTGAGCCTTCTTGCTGTAGGGGAAGAGTCGACTAATTCACAGCTTAATTGATCTTAAGGCTTTGGTTTGCTCATTGTGTATCACTTTGTAGTTGAAGGCTCGTGGCTAAAGGACATTTCAGGCTCTGGTAACCATAGGCATATATAGTATAGGCATAGGTAACCTTTTAATTCAGTTCCGTTTTATTTATATCGCATCAAAGCACAGCAACAGTCACCTCAAGATGTTTTATATCATAAGGTAAAGATCCTACAGTAATACAGGGAAAACTCCAACAATCAGATGACTCCCCTGTGAGCAAGCACTCGGCAACAGTGGGAAGGAAAAACTCCCTTTTAACAGAAAGAAACCTCCAGGAGAAATAGGCTCAGGGAGGGGAAGCAGTTACATAATAATGAGATGTCGTGTGGAGCCTGGTCCTGCATGGCTTTATAAGACAAGGTCTTTATGTTGTTAATAAAATAAATGCAGAATTTCACTTGAAGCCGGTGAAGAGAAGCAAGAACGGGCTGACGTGTGAGCGCTGACTAGTGTTTCTGGAACAGCTGAAAGACGAGCTCGGGAGGACTAGAGAGAGAGAGAGATCCATGTGAAAAGTGAGTCACAGTAATCGAGACGGGAGAAAATCAAAGTGTGTACTAAAAGTTCAGAATTACTGGATGACAGTAGAGGTTTGATTTTTGTGATGTTTTTTAGATGAAAGAAACTGGAGGTGCTTTGAGATGTGAGATTCAAAGTTCAAATGCTGGTCAAAAATAACACCAGGCGTCTTAGCAGAAGATCTGATATTGCTCGCAGGCGGGCCGATGTAATGACTGACCTTTTCAGAGAAACTGTCGGGCTGAACACCAGCGCCTCAGTTCTGCCAGGATTGAGATGGAGCAAGTTTAAAGACAACCAGTGCAGTGAAGGAATCACTGAGGTAGGAGAGGATGTTGAGTAATGGTAGTAATTACTCAGCAGATATCATACTGATATGTTTTTATTCACATAAAGGTACCGATTTTTTTTTAGTATTTTAGCCATCTGCCCCATAGTGCAGGACTTTTTCCCCTCGGGTGGGTTTCAGTGTGTTTGTATAATACTGTTTGCTTTGTGTGACAAAGGCGTTACTACTACATAATAACCACATTCTTGTTAACCGGTTATCTGAAATTGATCTGAGATTACTCAGTAAATATGACAAAATGTCTCATGTGTAATAAGATGAAGGCATGATGAAGCTTACAACATTCTGCAAGAACAGACTTTGAGCATATTTTACATTTGAACACCTACTAGTATAATATTCCTTCAGTCGAGCCTTCTGAAGGAACGGAATGTCTTATTTTGAAGGAAAAGAAGACACAAACTGTGGATTTAGTGAGCCGTTATGTCCCTTTTGCACAATGATACACAGTGAGGTCCATTAATTTACAAAAATTGTGTCATTGCCCAAAAACTTATGAACCTAACTGTGCTTACACCTTAATATTATATTACCCCCTTTAGCTCAGCCAAATTACTCTCGCTCTTTGACCGTAGCTGTAAAGAAGTTCCCATTCATAATATGCTGTTTGCTCCTGGGGGATGAACCTTGAAAGCTTCAATTAAAGGACTCCATGTCTCACCTGTGGGCCACAGCTAAGATAAGATAAGATAAGATAACCTTTATTAGTCCCACATGTGGGAAATTTGTTTTGTCACAGCAGGAAGTGGACAGTGCAAAAGTTATGAGGCAAAAATTAGAATACAATAAGAATAAATACAGTACACAACTGTACAGAATAGAATAAAATAAAATACTATATACAGTAGAATAAAATAAAATAAATATACAATAAGATAAAAATAGAATACAAATACAAATACTATATACAACTGAGTAAAAATACAACGATGACAGAAAGAAGCTGTCCAGGTTTTAACTGGTGCTGCTGAAAATCTCCAGTTTCATCGAGTCTGGGATGAGAGAAGAAGTAAAATTTTTTATTTTATTTTTTTAAACACTAAATCACTAAAAGAAAGATTAAAGTTAAGTTGAGAATATTTCCGTATTTTCAGAGATCAGTGACGTCCAAACTCGTTCCTCCCTGGAGGTGAATCAGTGCTGCAAAACCACAGATGTTCTGAATTTAGAGATCCATTTTCCATCTAAGACACTCTTCTTTATGGATGTTAGATTTACATCTTTCCCTCTGAGAAATTCCCTTCCTGCTTTCCAACTATAAAACCAGCCACAGACACTGAGAAAAATCAGTTCATGTGCCAAGAAAGAAAAAGTCAGACTCAGCCATGCAACTTGTGAGACCTTGAAACATCCCACTATGGTGCGTTTCGATGCCCCCCTCCACCCACTGTACGAAAGTCAGCATTTTTTCCAGTAAATCGGACATGTAACACTCCTTCCCGCTACACCGATTGATGGAGGGTTATTTAAAACGAGTCCTGGGCCTCCGCCGGTGGAGCCCTGAGCTCATGTCAGCACTATAAATAGCTGAGTGTCCACAGAAACACGGTTTCTGACCTCAGATAAGCAGCCCCTCAGTGCTGCAGAAGCTTTGACAAACTGGCAGCTTAATTAGCCAGCTAATGACCGTGGGAACGCTCTTCCTCATCTACACCCACACCAAGACTACTACAACTACTACCACCACCACCGCTGCTGCTCCACACAAAATAACAAAATCTGGCCCCCGGGCAGAAAGTGTAGGCTCAGCAGTGAGAAATATAAAGACATCCTCATCTTCATCTTTGTTTTGCTCTCTTGATGAAGTGCAAGTCTGGGAATATATTTTTCCCATTTCCTCCTTTGTTTGTGCCTCGTCTCCATAATGCATGAAGTTTCTCCCAACAGAATTAGTTGGTTTACACAAACGGCGAGCAGCTCGCTCAAGTTTCCCCGATAATTAAAGCACATTGATCTGAGAATAAATGGCCCTGCTCTCCTGTGAGTGCAGGAGGGTTTCTGTTGCTTTACCACCGCAGTGATGTGCCCTTATTCTGTCGGCTGTGTGTGTTTCAGCATGCGTTACGCCTCCTGGACTTTGGACAGCTTTACAAGGTCTTGAATATGGATCCTCTGCCAGCCAGCAAGCCCTCACCGAGGCTGTTAGAAGGTGCGTGCAGACTTGTTTGTGCTCTCTGTTTTGCAAGTTTATTCGTTTCCCTGTTTTTACCTTTTTTAAATTCATTTTTGAGCCCTCTGTTCAGATACAGTCCTGGCAGCATTAATAAAAACAGCATGCTTAGACGGCATGTGCGTCTGAGTGGGCAGTGTGATGTTTTAAGTGCGCGGTCGTTTCCGCTCTGCAGGCGGCTGTCAGAAGAGGCTCCGGGAGGACATCGGGTCAGACGACAGAGACTTCATCAAAAGGATGAAAGGTGACTTTGACCGTCAACTCACCCGTATCGAAGAATCACTGCTCATATGATCGAAATCCTCTTCCTCTCACTTCTGAGGTGCAGCAGACACTTAGATTCAGGCTGATACACGTGGCTGGCTGTAGCTTTATATTAAACAGAGTTCATTGCTGGAAGCTCGAAGTCACACAGGAGAAAAGAGCAAGACTCCGATATAATGAATATTGATTAAAAACCTTATGTTGTGTGCTGTAATTTAACTTTAAAGTGGCTGAAGGGGCTCATTTATTAACCCAGTCCATATGTTTCTCTATGCTCTTGTGATATTTCCAAACATAAAGTTTCCTACATCAATCTACTTCCCATAGTCACTTAGATAAATTGGTTCATTGGTGTGCTGGTGGGTTTTTATAAACTTTATCAGGCTTTTGTTGTATTTTCCACATCTAAACTCTACATGTGCATGAAGGATATCTTTTCAGGGATTTTTGCATGTTTAAATATTATATCGCTCGTCCTGATCTCTGTGTGGATGAACAGTTGGTAGCTTTTCAGGGGCAGGTGCAGTTTCAGGCGATACATCCCTTCTAAACATGCCAAGTATGGCATAAAGATCTAGTTGGAGCTGTGATCCTAAAACTTCTTTCTGCATAAGAAAACTGACAGCGTAATTCATTACATCATTATGAAAAGACAAAAAAGGAATATAAAGAAGACTATAGATATGATACAACATGAACAGAGCTGCTAAACTAGCCGGCTTTCTTGAAGGTCATAATTTATCTGAAAAATGCTTAAATAGAAGACAAAAAGAGACAAAAACACATATGCATAAGTGTAATTATTGCAATAAAACCACAGTCAGACACTTGCAGTACTGTGAGTACATGTGGGTGAAAGTATGTGTGTAATGTGAGAGTTCAGCATGCCTCTGGTTTCTGGAGCAGCAGGATAGCTGGGTTAGATTTATCATGAATTTATTATTGTTTTATATTTTACTAATGTTATTTTTATTGCATCTTATAACTATTGCTTTTTGGTCTTTTCTTTCTTTCATATTATTCTGGCCAAGAGCCACAGAGAGGTTCTGGCACTTCTTGGAAACGGGTCATCAAATATTAATTATTTATACAACTGTAGATACCATATGCAGTGCCCTCCAAAAGTAATGCACAATAGTTAACTGCAAATTGTGTTTGAATATAAGATCATAATTTGACTGAGATGAAAGTTAGAGACTAGCTTCGGCGTTTATTTAAGACCATAAAATCATTGGATGCAGTGATAAAACCATAAAGCCTCAGCTAACTTACATTTTTAAGCTCTTTTGTTCACGGTCATCTTCTGGAGTTTTTGAAGATTTCATTTTTAGATCATTGTGATCAAAACTAACACAAAGAGCAAACATCAACTCTGTTTCAAACAGACTCAAATTTTATGAGGAGTGTCATCAAAGCTGGCTCTCCAGATACAACCGAGCGGTCTTCAGCGGAAGAACAAAGGCAGCTCGTCAGGCGATGAGCGAGACTGGAAGCATTTGCTGTTTTGCTTTGCACCAAGAATTCATTTCCCACTCGGAGACCGCCAGCCCAGAGTTTTGCTGTAATGTCCCGTACCATCTGATGGAGAAAACTCTGAGGAAATGCTCTGAACTGGTGCCTCTGAACTAGTACCTGCCAGCGTGCAATCTCGTGCCAACACAAAGTGCTTTGAAAACACTGGAGTTTTTTGGCCACACCAGCACAGTTTGTACTCACCATGCGTCTGCTTGCCAGCTTTGCTTCTCTGTGACTTTGTCCACTTCCAGAAAATGAAAATCTGATTGAAGGATCATTGCTTTGACCCACTGGAGTTGATCCAGCACTCGTCACAGAGGTACAAGAGGGCATAAATGAATGATCTAAAAATAAGCCGCCACATTGGAACCTGCCAAATTTAAGTCAGATTTTTTTTTTTTTCTTTTTATGAGCCCATTCCTGGAACTTTTTGGATTACAGCTGAACATTCATGAGTTAACATATGAACCAATGTGAAAGTAAGTTTGTTTTTTTTACTTCTTGTAGATAAACCCATTTTTATCTTTCTCTTTTAAATTTGCCTTTTTAATAATGATTCTTCTTAATACTAAGCTGATTTTTGTTCATTCAGATTTTGTTTAAACAGCGCGTTTGCTGTAATATTGTGGCAGCGGATTTTCCAGCTCTGTAAAAGTTATTAAGGCGGTGGTTAATTTCTCCTGCTCTCGATGAACAGTCGAATTACCCCATTGACAAACGTAATTTTCCAGCAATGTGCACTTGTGCATATCTGAGTGGCAATTAAAGTGCTGATGAAGTGCTTTAAAGCAACTCAACCCTGCATTTGTCTATAACAAAAGACACGACGTTTAGTGACACAGCGCTAATGTGTTTGTAGGGACTGGCTGTTGCAGGTTGTGTCCTCTAAAGCGCTATTTGGATTCCTTTCCACCATCATGATATTAAAAACTCTGGCTTGTCTTTAATGGAAAATGGCGACATATTAAAAATGTGCACAAAAGATTGATCCTGTGCAGGTCACATTTGCCACGTCGCACAGAGGCTGACTTCCCTGGACAAAAACTCTTCACAGCAGATAAGTGGATATTGACTGACGACTAAGAGACAAGGCTCATGGTTCAGTGTGTGTTGGACATGCACTATAGCTGTCTGTAAAAGAGGTCTTTGTGTAAAAGGTGGAAAAGTGAAGCACTGGAGCTGAAAGAAGTGAGCAGCGACGCTGATCTTTTCTCAGAAACCGGGACGCTTTGTTGTGACAGGGATCAAATCGGCCTGTCAGGCCAAAGAATAACACGGCACATTCACTTCAATCTCTGTATCAGAGGAGAGAAAATGGCCTGACCCTGCTGAAAGTGATCCATTATAGTCTGGATGTGTAAAACCCAGCAGGCAGCGACGTCCGATATCTTCATGAGATCTTATTAGGAATCCATTTCAGGAACCAGGTCGCCCCCTTCACTGCATCTCAGAGCGGCGTTAGTCAGCAGCATGAAGCGGGTTGAGGAAGATTTCAGGCAGCAGTGGCTTTTAGGTGAGATGTGTCCTCGAAGCAGAAAATTGTGTGAAGTTATCAGATTTCCACAGAGCTGATAGAGAAGCTGGTGAAGCTTAAAAGACATTCAGCTTCAGACAGTTTTAGGAATCAATCAGCTCAGGTTGACAGAGGTCTGTGTGACAGTGGCTTAATGTCAGATTTCAGTCCTGAACACCAGAACAGTGTCAAACCACCCAGATTTTTATTAGCCTTCTGAACGCTCCCTTCTCACAGAGGGTTTTGTGGCAGCTGTTTGGACAGCACTTACACAGGCGGCGTCTTCTGTTGTGACAGTGTGTTTATCAGGCTAATTTTTTAAGTATGGCATCTTGTCATATTTCTTGGCTGACATAACTTCATATGGTGCTGTCAGGACATGATTTACAGTGTTGTGTGGCCCCCCTGCTGTGCTGCTCTGTTGACATATTACACAAAGTTTCACTCAAAACACAACTTCTCACTGATTTTTCTGCTAATGAGACATTTTTCCTCTAGTGCAGCAGTCCCCAACCTTTTTTGCGCCACGGACCGGTTTATGCCCGACAATATTTTCACGGACCGGCCTTTAAGGTGTTGCGGGTAAATACAACAAAATAAAACTAGTACCGGTACCGAAAAAAGATTTATTCATAACACACGTGAAAAGACCCAGGAAAACCGAGTAAACGATAAAAACGATAACAAAATAACGCTGAAAACCCTGAAAACTATACATTTCACACCTGAGCCTCAACTCTCGCGGCCCGGTACCGGTCCGAGGCCCGGGGGTTGGGGACCGCTGCTCTAGTTCACTCAAATTCAATGAAATATTGATGATTTATGTCAATTTTTTAATAATAATTTTTACTTGCCCACTGATGTCTCAAAGGATTTTAACTTTCTCTTGGTTCAGACCATAAAATCCATAAAATCCACGTGCACAGGTCACCTGATATGCACAGATCACATCACCTGTGTTCAGACACTGAATGGTTTTAGCTTCTATGGTGTATTCAAGTGCATCACATCAGCTTTCACTTTCAGATCATATAGGTTTCTCTCCTAATGCACTACTTTAGTTCTGTTCTTTATATCCTGGTCTCAGCAACAAAAGAAAAAGAATCTTTGATCATGTACTGTGCTGCACACAGGCTAGTGTTGCATAAAATTAACTACAAGTAACAAATAAAAATGAAAACTTGCAAATAAACTTCAGTTTCCCTGAAAATCTCTCGCTCAGCTCTCCCCTCTGCAGTGAAGAAATCTCACTTTGAGAAAAAACATGTTTGGCTTTAGTTGCCTCTTCAGCTCAGCAGCTTTCTGCCTCGCGTCTCCTCCTCCGTGGCTCTGCATCTCTGCTGGTGCGTGGAGTTGAAATGTTGTTTGAATACAGAGCCTGTGTCGTGGTGGAAACGCAGGCCTCCCTTCACACACGCTTCTCAGTCTCCCATCTTTCTTTAAACCGCCTGCCCTCTGCACCAGTCTTTTTTTTTTTCGCCAGTTTGTGTTCGTAAGCTCGGGTGCTGGGAAGCTGAATCCCTTTGTTTGGTTTGTTGTGTTCCTGTGCAGACCACAGCTGAGCTTAGGTGGACCAAAATGTGTTAGCCAAAAAGGGATGTTCCAACTGGATTAAAGCATACAGAGGGCTGTGTTTGGCCATGAGTTTGACACCTGTTTTGTACAGATATTCATATGGATATTTTTAGCCATGGACTGCTCGTTAAACAAGACATTTAAAGATGTCTGGCTGCTTTTTCTGGTATTTTATAGACAGTTTAATCCAATAATTGCTAAAAAAAAAAAAAAAAAAAATCAGCAGATTAGCTGACAGTGAAAATAATAATTAGCTGCAGCCGTAAACTAAACGGTCTTGGCACTGATGGCTGCAGCCTTCGGCCTCTTCACTCCTCCTCCCCCTCGCTCTCAGAGTCTTGTCTGTCAGTGTCACAGTAATTAAATTGGCCCTCGCTGGGACCATCGTCTCCGGCAACCCTCATCTGCTTCCAGTTCAAAGGAGGTGACGGAGGCAGAGATAGAGGAGGATTAATACTGCTGGCTGTTGCCACGCAATTATCTCACCACCTCCCACCACACACGCGCATGTTGGGTTTTACACACACACTTACAGTGCTTTAACACCTCCCCCTGTCTTCCTTCCGGCACCTGTCCACCAGCACCTCCACATTCGTTTTCTTACACCTCGTCTGCATCCATATTCATAGAAGTCGCACTCAAGTCTAAAGTGCCTGTCAGAACCTTTCAGTAATTACACACAGTGGCTGCAGAACCAGGCGGCTGCACACTTCACAAGCCTCAAGTGTCCCCGCTGTGACACCTGTTACACAAAAGCTGAAATCTGTGGGTGGCCATATGCAAATAAATGATCACCTCAGCATCATCGATAACTCTGTAGTGTTTCTCAAGAATCTGAAATTACACATGAACGTTTCTGCCGGCCCTCTTCCTCTTCAACTTTGCCCAGTCCATTAACCCTGCGTTAGATTTGAATACCTGTAATAATGGTACAGGTGGTGACAGCTGTAGCCTTGAAGCTCTAAAGCATGTTTTTTTGTTTTTGTTTTTTTTATAAAACTACAAATTAAAACTCAGATGACAAGAATAATAAAAAAAAAAAATCTAAACAGGTAACAGAATGTTTCTATGTGGATTTACTCGCTTTTGTGACGAGCCCCAAGTGGTCATTAGAGGAACAGCATCTGTCAGTCAGAGGAGCCATAACTTCTAGCCTTACCAGTATAACTCAAGGAAGAGTGGACACTATCCACAGAGGCCAAAATGGTTGTTTATTTGTTTTAATACCTGCAAGTTCATCTCTGTTTTAGAGTTGTACATTTTAACATACAAGTCTGTGGGTTTGACTCCGTTTTGAAGCCAGGCTCAGGTGGCCCTAACAGGAACTGCACTTTTTGGAAATTGATTTCATTTTTCTGCCCCGGATGTTTCCACTTGGTGACATCTGTTATCACCTCTCTATGAAACCCTGCAGGTTGTTTGAACAGTTTATTTTTTATTAAATTCATAGATTAATAAATAGAACTGACTGGATAAGTCCACGTACATGGATCTGTCTCCATTATATTGTGCACACGTTTATGTAATGAGCATTCGTCAGTTCCTTGGAAACAACCAGCACCTGTTTAATTGATCAGTTTTCCTGTGGGTCCGAAGAGTTTTTGTTTTTTTAAAGCATCTTGTTGAACTTGATTTCAGACTGTGATGTTGTTCCCATTTCTATATTAATATTAAAAGTTTGACAGCTGACAAATGTCATTTGACTTCAGTTCTGTCCTTTATAGATCTTATTTGTTTACAAAGTCAAATCTTTTGTAGCCTCATAGCACAGTTGACAGAGTTGGACTAAAATCTGCTTATTATTAAAAATGCTTATTATTTGGCGACACTCAGCACTTGTTTTGTAATGGATGTCACCAGGAGTGAGGTTTCATTTCCAATTCATCAGTGAGATATTACTGCTCAGGACTCCGGGGAGGCAGCTCATCTCTCGTCACTGTGTAGGTGTGAAGTGTCGCTGGCTGAAGTGTCAGTGGTGTAACACCCGGACGGTGTCATTCTAGTCCCATCAGCTAGCTGCTAATAGGAAAGAAGCTGGGCCAATGAAATGGCTTCTCTCACTTCCTGCTTGTGGAGTCATGAGGTCTCTGTTTCATTAATAACATGTGCATCTCTCCTCTTTAAGTGCTAGACTGGAGGATGACCGATCCAAACCATCCCATGAATGCTCTGATGCGTCTGAACCAGATCCACCCGGGCCTTCAGTACCGCCTGCTGTCCCAATCCGGCCCAGTGCACGCTCCAGTCTTCACCATGTCCGTGGAAATCCAGGGAACCACATACCAGGCCACAGGGAACTCCAAGAGAACCGCCAAGCTCCAAGTAGCTCTCAAGGTACCAACACAGTTCAAAGAGCTGCATAAAAGTCACAGAAGTCTGGGGGTTGTATTTTAATGAACCTTAGATGGGTTGTCTGATAGTCATCGGTTAGCAAATGTCTTCTTTGGGACATGTAAACACCTCAAAATCCAGAGTATGATTTGTGCTTAATGTTTGAAAGCTTCAGATTGAGACAAACTAAAATGATGAACATCACTACCATTTAATTCTGCTCAGGGTCACGATGGGCTAGAGCCTATTCCTTTAGATACTGGGTTAACTGGGTTATCATAGATAGACCGATTGATTTATAGGGACTTGGATTCCACAGCACTAGCTCCATAAACACTTAGACACAGACGAGCAGATACAGAAAGATTAAAAAACAAAACAAACAGGAAACATCACAGAAAGTGGATTCGAACTGTCCTGCAGTTCTTTTAGGCTCTAATTTCAAATTCTAATACACATATAAGAGTTTTCAAACTGCTGAAAACTGTTTTATAATAATGATAATAATAATGGATTGCGTTTATATAGTGCTTTTCAAGGCACCCAAAGCGCTTTACAATTCCACTATTCAACCAGGACAGAAAGCACAGGGATCAAACCGGCGACCTTCCAGTTACAAATGCACTTCCCAACCTCCTGCGCCACGGTCGCCCCCCGTTTTAGTCTTCTAAGACTAAAAAGAACAAGAGAAATCATGAGAACAAAGGAAATCCGGTTTGTCGTTAGTTGCAGAAACTCCACTAAAAGCAAAAGACATAAAAAATAAAGGAAAAGCAGAATAGGTCCACTTTAATATCAGCACAGGTATCAAGTTGCTTTCTCTACTTTTAAAATTATGACATCTGTAAGTGAAGCAAGTAAAAGGGGGTTCAGAGGGTTAACAACACCACTTTAGCTTCCAGTCCTGTGTCTGCCTGTTAGTTTGGTTTGTCAATAATTTTGTACTCAGGTGTTTAAAAGCTGAACATTAAGTTGGACAAAGAAACAGCAGCTGAAGTTTTCTTCTAAATCGATACGAGAACACACAATGTTCTTTTTGTGACAAATCTTTTATTGAACTAGAAGTTTGACTGCTCACACCGAGTCTTTTTCACACATATTTATTCATTCAGTTGCACTTTCACACTCTCAGCACAGCCAGTCTTTCTGTTCTTGTTGTTCGCTTTGCAGCCTCACTGCAGCAGCTGGGGTTTGAGTGCCTTGCTCAAGGACAGCTCAGTGACAAATGATGGATGTGAAAGCGTGACTCATCTCCCATTTGCGGCTGTCAGGACGTCACAAAAAGTTTATCCGCTACTTTTGTAATCCGATGACTGTCGTGTTGAATGCAGCAGGAAGTCGTGCGGTGATGAAATTTAAATGAACGTCCTCTGGCTGTTTTTGTTTTCGCTGCTGTCGTCCTCAGGCGCTGCAGGCTTTGGGCTACGTGCTCGGCAGCGATGGAGACGTGGACTCGCTGAGTGCCGACGAGAAGTCAGATGGCGAAGGGAAGAACGACAGGATGTCCACCAGCTCCAGCTCCACCTCCATCACCTCCTCCACAGACACACAGGAGGTGAGGAACGAACACACACACACAGACTATGGCCTTTTGTGAAAGGTTCTTCCTGATTACAACACATCCATGAGGTTCATTAGAGATTCAACACAATAAAAATTCTTCTGCAGATTTTCGGTCGTCCTGATTACAAAGGCTGGAAACCTTGGATTTAAACATGTTCTGTGGAACTTTCTTTTCATGTATTACTAATTTTTTTTTCCTGTCCTTATGTGAACAAAAATGTAACCTTCCCCGACTCTGTTGCCTCTGAGAGCCTGAAGGACAAATTTTCTAAAAATCCAAAAGGCCGTCATGTTTCTACTCACTCCCGGATACCTCAATGCCTCTCTTAAAATCACCACTAAAATTCATTTCTGTTTTATTAATATGGCACCAATTCACAGCAGCAATCACCTCAAGATGGTTTCATCATAAAGTAAAATTTTAGAAAGAGGATCCCCTCTTGGGGGCAATTGGTGACTAGGGGAAGGAAAAACTCCCTTTTAACAGGAAGAGACCTCCAGCAGAGTGTGGGGAGAGTTTGGGTTTCACAACCACACTTAACTAATGTTAGGGATTACCCTGAGGCCAGCAAAACAGAAACATGTCATCAGGTATCAATAACATGAGCAGCGTGAAAGCAAGTTTTGCTTAATCATCTTATTAGTTCTTATATCTGTAGCTCCGTTTGTCCCCTGCAGTCCCTTGGTTGTTGAGGTTGTGTCTCCTTTTTACTTCTGTGTGTGTGTGTGTGTGTGTGTGTGTGTGTGTGTGTGTGTGTGTGTGTGTGTGTGTGTGTGTGTGTGTGTGTGTGTGTGTGTGTGTGTGTGTGTGTGTACACAGTAGGTTTACATACTTGCACACTCAATGAGAGTGAGACTTCACAGTCAGAGCCGCCCCTCGCTCGTCACGTCCGGCGTCAAACCACTGACAATGGCGATGGTGAAAACACTCAACTTGGGACTTCAAAAACGTTTGTCGACCTCACAATGGTTATGCCCGTGTTTTATAAAGAGCAGACGACCTTGCTTGTAGGTGTTGTGTGTGAAATATTAATCTCGATAGGTTTACAATCATTTTTTTAAAATGACAGATACAGCCATTTAAAATTGCTGCTCGGTCAGAGCTCAGCTGCTGGGAGTCTGGCGCCATATAAATAAAAGTTAATTGAATTTCATTCTTTTGATAGCTTTCATTGTAAACCTCCTCATCCATTAAAATATAAAAACTCAAAGTTGAGTTTTGAAAATGTAAAATAAATAAAAGTTTACTGTCAGTTTGACCATTCAGACATGTTATACTGCAAATCACCGAAACTATTTCCAGTAAGCATTTCTTCATTCATCCATTTCAGTCTAATCTAATAACATAAAAAAATAGATACAATTTAAAAGAAAATGAAATACAGTAAAATAATATTCTTACACACAGGTTTCCTCATAGATCCCAAACCAGATGTGGAGGTTATTTCTGAGACTGGTAGAACCTGATTTTTCATTTAGCCAGTGGTTTGCTGGGTTATTAGTTCATCAGACCATGAAGAAGCATGAGCTTCATTTTATTCTGTTAGGTTGCAACTTGATATTTTGATTTATTCTATAGATTTCTTTGAACTCTTCTTTAAAGTATTGAGCCAGACTTTCAGATAGTTTTTCTTTTATTTTAAGTGCTCTCCAACTTACATCAAGATGTTTCAAAGTTGTTATTTGAAAATACTTTTTAAAAATCATTTTCAGTCGTGTCCTCAGAACGTTTTTTCAAGCTCTGTTTTAACCTTCCAGTCATAGAAATTAAAGTGTGTTAGATCAGTGTTAACTTGATAGATGTGCATGGGTGTGTGACTATCAGTGGGCTGCGTTTTATGTGGGCTGGGATGATGTCTTTGAAAATGTGAGCAAAAACACAAAGAACCTCATAATATAGGCTGCATACCAAAACTTATTACTATGTGAATTCCATAAATTTTAACAAATTAAATTATTAAAGTGTTTATTTTTATTCGTGGTCAGGGTTCAGACAGGCCCCGGGGTTTCCTGTAAATTTTGCGTGGTTTATTCCCTACATTCAGGTTGAGGGGTCATATGATGATGATGCTTTGATTGAACAATCCCAAGAACCAATATAGAAAAAATATAATTTAAAAAAAGGTATCAGCTCTCAATAATCAGAATTGCATAGATAAAAAAAAAAATATGGTAGCCTGGTGGTGCTGAGAGCACCGTCTGCATACTTCATTAAGACCAGGTTGAACGCTAATGACTGTTTTGGCCTACCTGTCAGCACAGAGTTTGTGCACTTATAACCATCTAACTAACTAAATAATTAAATACTGCGGGCTGGACACTTATTTGTGGGACATACGCCCGTTGTTGCATTTGTTGCGTCTCTTTCACAGCACAACTCCCACTAGGGCTTAAATACCTGGGACACTCCACTTCTCCACTCTTCTTCTCTCTGAGAAGTGAAGAAACTTCTTGGATGAGAGAGTGAAACATCTTCAAGGAACTTAAACAGAAAACAGAAAAGAAGCAGCTTAGTAAAGATGAAAAACAAAAAGACTACATTTTCTAATTAGCTGTAATAGGCATTTGTATCTGTAAGCTGTGCAGCAAATACTGAATATCAGCAGCTTGTTCTTTCTCACTCTTCCAGCATGTAGGAGGTATACCTGATGTGAACAGGCTGCTTAGATAGCTTGTCTTACTTTGTGCTCAAGAGCTCATGTTTCCTCATTCGGGGGATAAACCGGATGTAAAGCCTGCAGCTGATTCTCTCTCTCTGCATGCGTCTGCAGTCTAGAGCTCCTGGACCGATCCTGACGGCAGGAGGTAAGAACCCGGTGATGGAGCTGAATGAGAAACGCCGCGGCCTCAAATACGAGCTGATATCGGAGAGCGGCAGCAGCTACGACAAACGCTTCATCATAGAGGTAGGAAAACAAACACACCTCCACTCACTGCTCCGCTCTGTCTCCGATGTCTTCTCTTATTAGGAGCAGATAAACGACAGAATGCGTTTTATGTTCAGAGCTTCCTGTATATGAAAACAGCTTTAAATGCCAGCAAACGCAGCCGAACATGAAACTAGTTTAGTCCCTGTAAAATCGCTGCTGTAGTTTGTTTTCTGCTTGCTTTTTAAGGCTATATGTTGTTGCAGTGCTTTATGCAAGAAGCTCTGTGTTTCTTTATGTGGCGATGATTTCCTTTGGCATTAACAACAAAAGAGCTGCATATGTAGATGTCTTATTAAGAAACAAAGGTGCTCCAGAGACTATGTTAACGACAGGTGTGGGACTGAATTACTCATATCACATAGCAGTTACTTTAATTTCCGGTTTCTCCCTTGTCGATTAAGTCATTATTAAAACAAAAGAAGAGCTTTTTCAAAGCGGTGCTTCAGGAAAAGGTTGTTTTTGACTTTTTATAGATTAAGCTGGTTGGCATAATCTATAATAGCGTGGCATAATTTATTAGATTTATTGTAACATTGATAATGAAAATCTGTATGTTTCTATTATATGTAAATATAACAGAAAAATGTAAATTTAATATGTAAATTTGTTTTTTAAATTTTAAGAAAATTCATTTATCTTAAAAAACAGGGCCTTAACTGGTATTAGTCTACAGACATCAGGCTTAATCATGCTAACATGCTTTAAAGGGGGATTTAAGGAAGCAGGAGTTAATTGTTTTAAATAAAATTCTAATATTGCAATTTAAAAGTTGGATAAACAGTTTACTGCACTGTATGTTTGCTAGCAACAAAATAAAGAAATGCACATTCAATGAGAATCAGTTCTGCAGCTGTACTGAAGCCGTGTTGTGTTTGTGCAGAATGTGTTTTAAATTTTTACATGATGGGAATCGAGGCAGCCCGCTCAAATTCAAGCATTTTGATTTTCTTCTTTCTTTCAAACATAAACTTTTTCTCTAACCATCGGGGAACAGCGTTTTGTTCTTATTAATAAAGTTATTGTTGAGTCGATCTTGTACACAAATCCAAGTGGTTTTTTTGTTCTTCTTTGTCGTCTTGAAGACTTCAGTCTTTAGCAGGAGGAACCCTGTTAATATGAGCTCTCATCTCTGTGTGCGATAACAGGTTGAGGTAGACAAGCAGGTTTTTCGGGGAACGGGTCCCAACAAGAAAGTAGCCAAAGCCAGCGCTGCGCTCGCCGCTCTGAACAGCCTGTTCTCCGGCTCTAAATCTACGACCAACAAGAAGAAACGGCCAAACCCTCCAGTGAGTAAAACATTAAGGTTCTCAGAATGACTTTCAAATTAACGTCCTGCATTGTGTCCTGCAGATATTGACAGATGAGACAAATCAGAGAGTTTTAAACTTAAATCAGTCTTTTTCCTTTTAGCAGTTAGATCAGGATGTGAGTAAAATGTTGATAAATTCCCAGTGAAAGAAAACATGTATTGTTCTTACTGTGGTCTATTTTTTGTGCAGCCAAAGCGACCCGTGGCTTCGGTCCTCACCCTCCCAGCCCTCGCTGCCAGACCTCCACGGGTCCCCATTATCCCCAGAGCTCCCTACATCAGCACCCCACCCGCACATGGATACATCCCACCAGGTGAGTCACACAGCAGTCACATCATTGTTTAACATGTCCGTTACATATACCAAGGGGAAAATTAATAAATCAATACTCCTTCATTTGACTGACTGTTATTAAGCTGTACAAACCTGCGTTATACTGAATGATCTTTAATTCAGTGCTCAGGATTTACACCAGAGTGTAAAGTGTTTTAATTAGCTTCCTCTTGCTGTTAGCCTTCTGTATAAGAATCTGGAAATAAAATCAGTCCCCTACAAAACAAACAACCTTTATTTCCCACATACACAGTTATACAGGGTACAAGATGTAGTGAAATTCTTGCGTCCGAGCTGCAGACATAGCCGCGCCATTCCAGGGCTTGGTTTTAAGCATGGGGGGGGGTCTAGCCAGGACCTACTGGATACCGGGTGGGAATTGAACTTGTGACTCCTGCTCCAAAGGTGTGTAGTCTTACCACTACACTATCCAGTGTCCAGGTCCAAGAGAATGGAGCAGATTAGCACCAAATATTTACCCAGAATAAATTTGAAGGACCTATCTCAAGTAGTTTTCTAGATAATGGATCTAGTGCTAAAAACACTTAACAACACCTCACCCTGATTTATTTATTGGAGAAAACTAATGACAGCCTGGACCCAAAATTTTGTATAATTCATATTAAGACATGTCTTTCCCAAGATTTCTTTCAGGCAAATTCATCTTGGTCTGGTAGGATTATTATTTTTATTTGATGAACTGACATGACCCTTGTGTCCACCAATTACAGTAGATTAGATCTTTTTTTTCCCCCATTTGAGAGTAACTTTAGCCATAATTCGGTGCTCTCTCACTGGTAAATACACACTCGTGTTCCATCTGCGCCTCACAATTAAAGCTGTAGCAGATTGATAGTGCTACATTAATTGAGTGCAACATTGAATTGCCCCCCAGTGCTGTACAAAGCTGCTCAGATTAACAAAGTTTCTGGCGAGGTTCATAATAAAAGGGCAGCTGAGCAGACAATCTACAAGGGAAAAAGGGCTGGAAGCACAACAGTTTTTAATATGATTCAACATAAATGTAGGTGAAAACTATTGCTGAGATGATAATAGATTACAAAAGCTGTGGGTGATACTGGTGTGTATATATAGGTGCTATTTAATGATAACATTTGATTTATTTTATCCCCCCGCAGGTTTTGGTGCTCCTTATGGTTACAGCCCTGCAGGCACCCTCCCTGCTTACGGTAATTTCCTAGTTTCACTTTCGATCCTTAATCCATCCATTTAATCTATTCCATCACCCCAACATTTGAGTTTCTTTTTCTTTCTTTCACTCTTCCTCAGGTTTTCCCTCCAGAATGCCCTCAGTAGTTGTCCCAGTCATCAGAGTTCCCACAGCATACCCCGTCACCCACCTCTACCCCTATTAGGACTCTCCCTCACCCACTTCACAGGAAGTCACTTGTTAAAGGAATATCCTGACTGGCTGTGTATTCACGACACAAACCCAACCCTGCAGTCTACAAACCTTTAAGCATCAAATCAGGCAGTGGGATTTTTGTACAGCATTCATCCTCTGGGCTAAAACAGTTTCACAGTCATGTCATTACTATCCATGTGAACACAGAGTTTGACAAAAAAGCTCTGTATCATTACGCAATCAAAAGTTCAGCGTTTAATGAGCAGTGTATGGAAGACTGGTGAGGTAAATATGACAAATTAAACAGCCCTACATGTCCTGCTGGGTAATACATCCAGCAGAGAACACAATAATACAGTGTAGTTTGTTTTTCTTAAAACTTACTAAACAAAAATATATTATCCACTTAAATGTCATTAGTATTATGAGGCGCAATAAACAATAATTTATGACCATGGTTGAGTTTCGTATTGTGGGAATTTCTGTATAGGACGACTACATGATTATCGGTGAGAGTTTTTGCAGTGGGGGGAAAAGCAACTGGTTCTAATACACATCATCCTACAGTGTTCCTAAATTATTTTAATGATCCAAACATTCCCTGTAGGATTAAATTAACAGGATAGTGATATATTTAGAGGCTCTTATTTTGTTCCCTTCGATCTACTGAAGATGGCTACTGCAGAGAATTAAATATGGCATGAGCATTACAAGGAAGTGAAGTGAGACTACTGAAAATACGATGCAGTAAATATGTAAATAAATACATTAAATGTTCAGAAGGGATTTAAAAATACATTTAACTAAGTATTAAGTATCTACAAAACAAATGTAATATACTAGCAGGTAGGTTACTTAAAACTAAATGCATAAATTCGGGTTTTTAGGGAACTAAATTAGCAACAACTACACACGGATGATGAAATGGCTCACTAAAACTAACTTTTAGCAAAAGAAACACAGATGACAAAGAATACGATGGGAATATTCAATAAAACATCATCTCTAGTTAAATTATTTATTTATTTAATTTCCCTAAAGTGTCCCAAAGCTTACCATATTCTATTTGATTTAATAGATTTAAAAACAAATGTTTAACTACTCGAGGGAACTAAATTAAGACCGGGTATAAAGTGACTACAAAGTAGCAAACTAAATTTTTTTTTAATTATTTTTTTTATATATATTTTGAAAAAAAGAGAGTAACAAATATTCAATGTGGAAACTAGAGAACTAAAAATAAATCTGGAGGGAACCAAAGACCTTTCAAATCTAAGTAACTACTAAATACCAACAATATGGAGCTATACCGTGATTGTAAAGAACCAAAAGAGCCAACACCACACTAAACATACAATAATTCAGCGTCCCTAATAGAGTAAAAAAAAAAATCAGTTGTTGTAGGGAAATGAATAATTATAAACATACTTTGTTAAATTAAAGCATGTCCTTGAGGTGAAAGTGATCAGAGCTTCTTTGTCAAAAGGCTATGTATTCCTTTAACAATCATTCATATATGTGAATGTTGTTTTGTATTTTCATTTCTCTCCGTTTTCTGCAGATGTTTTGTTTCTGTTAGAGAGAGAAAAAAGACAGGTTTACAATATTCGGTTGCACTGAGAAATATTTTCCTTTCGTTTGGATATCGAGTGTCCGAGTTTACACTTACTGTTGAGTATGAGCCATTTTGTGTTGAGTTCAAATAATTTCTTCTCAGAGAGCTGTTTTATGTTTGTAGGTAATATTCTTTTTAAATAAATTAATATTTTTGTCAACAACTGATTAACTTGTGGTCCCCAGTTTGTTGCATGCTGAAATTTCTAATTAGTATATTGTATTAGTCACACTAATTACTCTGTTACAGGACAGGCTTTCTTGCCAAATATGTGAAACGTTTAGTTTTTCCCATGCCGATGGATATTCATCGCATTAACCAATGTATGGTATTGCTAAAAAGCCTCTGGACACCACAACCGACAGGCGAACTGGAGGGTGCTGACAGTCCGTGGGTGATACTGGTCACAGAGAGGTTTACAATGCTGCATCAGATCCCGTCTTTATTGAAGCAACGTCTTTGTGATCATTCTCACCTAGCGGCAGTCAACAACCACCCAGTTTCTAGCAACTAGTGGCAGGGTCGACCCCAACTGCTACTGGGATCGTATATGTCAAAACGTGGGTAAGAAATAATTGTAAAGTATTGAACATCCACAGTCAGGCAAATATAACCTGAAGAAACTTTGTCCTGACTTGGGTAATAGAAATGCAAAACATACTCACCTATTCCATCTCACGCGTCCTCTAAGAAACCCTTAAACATGACCTCAAGTTTATTATAATTGTTACATCCAATTTTCATAGCTCTGGCTTTTGTTAGCATCATATTTTAAACTTTCAAGGCCAAGCACTTTTTAAAATAAAATCTCTGAATTTTTTGATGTACAAACAGATTTTTTTTTTAAATATGAAATCTGTCTTTCTGCAGTATTTATCAACTCAAAACCTTCTTAAATTTGAAGATAAAGTCCACCCGGTGCCTTCAGAAAAGAAGCTTTATTATCTTTGACATTAACAAATTTGTCATTGGCTAACTGAAGAATCTCAAGATAATTATTAATTTGAAGCTTCTAAAATTCATTATTTAAGGCTTTGTGTCAGAGGCGTGAAGGTTTTAGTCCTTGCAGTACATACAGAACAGTTGTTAGTTAATTAACTGTTAATATAGCGATAGCTTTAGAGCAGGATAACAGGTATTAATGTGCACAGGTCTTAAAAACAATTAAATTAGATTTCTAAACAATGCTAGTAAAGCCATGTCTGCAGTAATCTCTAATGCTCTTTCTGCCTGACTTTACATCGCGGTCACCAAGTACAAGGCTTTAATAGGTTTCTCTATTTATCTGTAAGTTTCTCTGTTTCCCTGTTTAAAGGGCTTGCATCCATCATGCATGCATTGAATCTACTTAATTCTTCTGGCCTTTAACAATCCTGAGAGCCAATAAAGCTTCCTCTAAAAACAGCAGCACCCTGAATGTTAGGGATCCGTATCCTGCTCTGCTCATGTTACAGGTTAAATTGATGACACTGGATGTTTGGTTTGTTTGTTTGTTTTTGTTAAACTGACTGCAGAGAGAAGAAAATATCTTAAAGGTGGAGTTTTAATGAACTGCATTAACACCATTTAAAAACCAAAACTGTTGCACTCGATGAGTTTTGATCCCCTGGGGCTTGTTCCAGTAAGTGAGTTTAGTTTGATAAACTTGTGATGAAGGAAACTCTGGGTTTTCTGCTCCTGAAGGAGAGCTCACATTCTGGGTAAGTTTCTACAACAAACTCCCCGAGGGCTCCACCGTGAACCTGCTCAGGCTGAAGCAACTGTCTCACTCATACAGTTGATCTCCAAGCCCGTATCCTCGATCAACTACAGTATAGAGAAAAGTGCAGTTAGGTTCACTGCTTACACTGAATCGGGAAGAAAACCTTATCGCCACCTACAACATATTAAGACTTTTATTCATACTTTGACTTTACTAGCATAAAGTAAAGCCCTGCATTATTCACAGGTCTAAATAAGCTTCGTTTCTCTTATACTATGCCTCAGTGCAGCTCCCCAATTTATCCTCTGTGTTAATGAGCAGTTCGACTGTTAACACATCAATGATACAAATTAAAGTCGACTAAAACACAACATTTCCGAATTTTGTGCTGCCTCTGTTTTCTGTGCTGAAAGCGTCTCTCTTGCGACTTCCTGTTTGGAAACTCGTTAAACTCTGGTCAACCAAGACGACCTCTTACGACTTCCTGTTTAAAAATACTGCTGGATAAACTTCCTGTTTTGATGGTCCCCTCTTCATGACCATCATGCTACAGCTACCTGCGTCTCCACACAAATCTGCAGAATCAGACTGTAACATATGTTTATAAAACATGGGGGTAACTTCAACGTCTAAAAAAATGAAGCCAGCCTGGAAGTGCCTGTATTCTTTTCAATGGCCAGCAGGGGGCGACTGCTCTGGCTGCAAAAAAACGAGGCAACTCTCTTGTTTTGTGAGAAAGTGCATTACTACAGTTGTGAAGGAGGATTATCCTAGGTATGCTCATTGGCTAACTAGCTACACTAAGATGAAAATGGTAAAAACACTCTGCTCGAGGCGTCATAGAGACCTCATTAACCATTGGGTGACATCCTAGTAGCTGTGTTCATCTTTTATACCGCCTAAGGGCAGGAACAGCTCGACTAGCAAATGATTTTAACTTTTGAAAAAGTTCAAATCTCTATGATTAACAAGCTCCAGCTTTTGTTGACAGAGGGTGGACCATAACCCTTGACACGACAGATTCAGTGGCTGGTAGGCAAGCTAGCTTTCAGAGACAGTAACCAACTGTGGCCACAAGATGGCAGTAATTTTCAGATTGGATATAGGCTGAGATCCGCTTCAGAACAGCAGCTTTTGGTATGGACTTATTCTTAGTGGGTTTATCTACTCTCAGAAAAAAAGCCTTCCATTAGCTGATAATGATTCCTAATCATGTTAACCCTGCCTGTCTCCTCTCCGCAGGCGGCCTGTACATCGACAGTGCCTATTACCAGCCGCAGACCATAGCCACACCTATAATCATCCACCTGGGCCCTCAGGATCTTTTCTGACCCTTCCAGTCCACAGAGGAAAGACACAGCAACAAACTCCAACCTCCCGTTGAATCCCTCACCCTTATTAAACACTGTCAGCGCCCCTGGACTACAGCGGCACAGCTCTCCCGGGCTTCTCCTTCAACAGCAGCAATATTGAAAGCAATATAGGAGAAGGAAACGCCCCGGGCAATGCTCTAACAGGTCCAGGTCTGGTTTTTGGGGAACAGGAGGCTACAGTCGAGACTCACTTTTTTCTGTCAGAAAATAATAAAACACGAAGCAATACCCCTGCTGCCTTCGGGAATCTCAGCGTGTCCCAAAGCAGCTCGACTCGAAGCGCTATTTCCAGTCCAGCTGCTGAACTCAAACAGGCCATCAGCACATTCACAACAGTGTGACCTACTGTATGTAAATATGACATTTACTATCTGTACATATGGATGTGTGTGTTTTAAATATATATATAAATATATAAACATGTTAATAGATTTGAATATGTAAAACCCAGCATTTATAATCTATCTGAATGTAAATACACTAGTGACTGAAGTAGGTTTGTATTTAAAGCACTCTCAGATATGATATCTATAAATATTGAAACTTACATTTTACAAATTGTCTATAACGCTGTATTGCTATGTTGATTCTATATAATCCCAAATTTAACATTATTGCATATAGTAGATTAAGTAGTAATTTTCCAATCTGATTGTCTTCATGTTTTCCATCTCTGCTGGTATGGTTTAATCAGTGGTTCCCAATATACGGGATAAGGACCCATAAGTGGTCACATGGCAAGTTTTTAAATAGGCAGTTTAAAGAAGTTTATTCTAAATCAACATTATTAAATCCTTAAACTAGATTAAATTTAATTCACACAGTGTCTATTCACAACAACAGTGGCTTATACTTTGTATAATATTAGAGATAAAACGGCAACAAACAGATAATCGACTATGAGAAACACTTGGTATACAAAAGGGAGTTCTTCCCACTGTTTCCATCTACATCTATCTAGATGTTCAAAAAGAGTTATAAAAATATGATCTTCTCGATCTATAAAGAAAAGGAAAATATTTAAATTAAGTGAATGTCTCTATTTAAAAACAAACAAACAAAAAATTCATGATGTGATATTATAGTATATAGTATATCAGAAATCTGTTCACTATTTTTATTACAAATTATATCAGTAAGGAAGCTGACTAAATATTCACTGATAATTTATGGGACAGGGGTGGGATTAAATAAGTGTATACTTCTTCCCACTCCCTTTCAACATGTAAATTAATCAGAATGTTTTTTTGTATGTAATTTGTATAGTATATTTTTTTTTCTCTCATTTCTTTTCTAAATGTACTTGTATATTGTTCACATGTTGAAATAAATTACCAATCAATCAATCAATCTATATACGTACCATCTGCATTCATTCAAATATAACCCCAAGTAAATAAAGTAGTGCTTTCAGCGTTAATCTCGTTAAAATGGCGTTAACGCGGCAAATCTCCGTCTCCACCGTGCGTGGGGCTTCACGGCGTCAATGCGTTAGCGCGGTTAGCTCGTTAACGCGTTAGCACCGTGCAGCCCCAAGCACGGAGCGATACGCACTAACTCGCTAACGGAGACGTTAGCGCCATAACTGCGTTAATGTGGTTATGGCGTTGACGTCATCTTAACAAGATTAACGCTGACAGCGCTAAAATAAAGTCTCAGCTTAAAAATCAAAGATGCCTGTTATTCTCATGGCGTGGTCATGTTCAATGAAAATTCTTTGAGTTTCGACAACAAGCCTTCATCAGGAAATAGTACCTCTTTGCTACTTCCACTAATAAGAGTCTTTGTTTATTAAAACAATAGCAAAGTTCCATTGCAAAGCACATAGCTGCCTGGGCGCTGCACTGGGTGAATGGGTTAAATGCAGAGGAGCAATTTCCCTATGGGGACTAACATATACACACAACCTGGTGTGAAGGATATTCCACCAATAGGATGAGGCGTACAAAAGGATGTCCACATAAAAAGACATCTTTGGATCAAAAAGGACAATCTACGGGTCATCAACCTGGACATCCAGAACCCATCCGAATTTCAGGTTTTGGAACGGACCACTTCGTTCTTTACATACAAAGAAGCAACAAATAAAGAAGACGTACACAAACACAAGCTTCGATTTATAAATTACAGACCAGCAAACACCTCGGCCTAAATGAGGGCTTTCTGTAGATGTGAGTGCTTTTTGTTGATTCCTATTGCTAGAAGATTCCTGTTGGTTGCACATGACTAGAGAAAAGCGACGGTTTCCATCCCTCTTTCTAATTTTCCCAGATTGAACATCATCGACTCCTCTCCCCACGTCCCTCCCACCAGCGATTCAAGCGGGGGAGGCGATGAATGGAAACGACAACAACTACAGCCCATCTACTGCCGAATTTATGACCTCAGATGTAACTGTGCTCGTGACATGTTTTATATTTAGGGCATTGCATCATGTTGTGAATTAAATTCATAATATGATGCAATGTGACAGGATATCATACCTTTTTTTCAAAAATCTCACACACAAAGGCTGAATGTTTGATCCTCTTACATAACTGACACAACATATGAATAAAAAGATGAGTTCTCCTCTCTCCATGTTCTTCATAGTCCAGCTATGTGCCATGCTTCTTTTATAGTGAAGCTAAAAACATCTCCAAGGATATGTCTGTGCATCCTTAATCACAGCTTCTTCCTGTGCCTCGGCCTGTCCTCTCTCCTCTGTCCTCTTGATGCATTTTAGGAAGTGAGACATCCCTCAGCTTGGAGTACTGAGATTGATTCAGGGTCACAGCGAGGAGGACAGGGGAGACGAGGAGGCACAGATTAAAGCCTCATTAAATCCTGCTTGCTTGTGGAGTTTGTATGCCAAAGAGCATTAGAGTATTGGAGGTAAAACATGAGCATGCCATGTGAATAAAAGCATTTCAAGTCATTTTTAATAAGATTTTTAAGCTTTTCTATATCTGCCTTCCAAACTGCAATTCAAACAAAAACGACCTAAATGAAGAAAGCACTGCACCCCAAACGCACTCTAAACACGTCTCAGTCTTAGGTGAAAATTTTGGGAACCACTGGTTTCAAACGTTTGTAGACTTTCCTGAAAGAAAAGGTCCACAAGCTTGTTAACAGTGCCAATTCAAAATTCTAATATAATTATAATATTCTGATATTTATCACAGTATACATATTAATGATATATATATATATATATATATATATTAGGGGTGCAACGATACACAAAATTCACGGTTCGGTTTGATACTTTGGTGTCACGGTTCGATATTTTTTCGATACAAAAAATGTTCATGCCTTTTTAATTTGTCATTTATTAAAATTATAAATATAGATTTTAACTCAAAAGTACAGTTTTTAAAATTAATGTTGCTGAAACAACAAAGTAATAAAAAATAAATAAATCTATCTGATTGAGAAATCACTCATCTTTGGAAAAGAGAGTTTATTACAGAGAAATGGCTCTTTCCAAAATAAGCTATACTATACGCTTCTTCTGGGCTATATTCTCAGCAGCATATTAAACATATCAGGTGATTAGTAAATCTGTGTTCGACTACTCCACCTAGGCTGCACTGTCGAGCGCAGATCCACTGAGCGCTCAACACAGACAGCATCGTCAGAAGGAAAGTTGATAAAATAAATTAAAAATTTTGTGTTGTTCGATACATATGCGTACCGAACCGAAAGCACTGTATCGAAAGGTTCAATATCGATACGAGTATCGTTGCACCCCTAGTATATGTATATATAAATATATATGTATATGTATATACACAGTATGTTTACAGAATATACTACAGAAAATCAATCAACAAAACAGAATTTGCCTTTTTTGGCTCATTTGGTATTAAATACATTTTATGCATTTCATGGTGCCGCAAAAATCAGTGCATGGCAAAACATATTTATTTAAATTAGCATTTTACCAATGGCATCACCATCAAAATTGTGCCAGACATTTGCTGCATTGCTAGTGTGCATTAAATACTTTTTATTTAGCGTGCCAGCCAATGAAAAAGAAGAAGAAGGAAAAAAACAAATAAATCCATGTCAGTGATTTGCTGTAGGTTGTTAGCTTTACTTTGATAAGCACAGATGAAATACAGTTTCCATTGTTCTTCAGTTACAGGTTTGTTGGTTTGTTTTTTTACTTTTATTTAACCGGGATGTGAAGAGTGCGTTTCTTAGGCCGATACAGGGAGCATTAATCTAGTAAAACATGCAAACTGCACAGAAAGACCCAACACATGTTTGAAACCAGCAGCATCTGTGCTAATCACTGAGCCACCGCGCTCCTCATTAAAACCAATGTGAGCAGCAGTCAAGCGCAAAGTAGCACTCTGAAGCTGCTCCAGTTCTACATGATTGTAGCAAGGATGCAACAATCCAACATTTTCCAGTTCACGTTTCACCACTCTGGTACCAGTGTTTAAATGAAACAAGGGCTGGGAAATCATTTCTATGGCATCATCAGGCTTGACTCGAGATGTGAGTAAAATAAAATGTTACAAATAAATATCCAACAAAAGACAAAAGCGTAAATGAAATGTTATCACTCGTGCTTACAACACACATCAGCTTTCCAAGAAGTGTAGCAGCTCACAGCTGATCGCAAGTGGACTCTGAGTCGAAATGAATTTAACAGATGACCTCACATCTGACCAATATCCAATCCAAATACAGACTACTTGTTGCGTCCCTAGGTTATAAATACTCATTATTGTATAGACACTTCATTAACATGTTTTAGCTGTATACCAGAAACTATGTATGGAGGCACACAGGGCTACAGATGTTAATAGAATAGTGACTAGCTAACGTTAAGAGGTACCTAAAATATGCTTAAATTAACCAGTTTCTGGGGCAAAAAAAACTCTTCAAGACAATTTAGCAAATTTGGTGGGAAAAACAACTGAGAGACATTTTTTAAAAAGTAAGTTACAGCATCAGTACAATTTGATTTAAAAGAATGAAACATTTCTCGAAGCAGCAGCAGATCATATTACATTTCTGGTGACTGGAAGCACAACTGTCTCAAGCAATATTCAACTCAGGAACATCCAAACCATAAAAAACAAAACAAGAGTGCAAACTTGATCTGATTATGAGATGTGGAAATTCTCTACAGTGTAACTGCAGAAGGGATGAAACAATGTTCTGACAGATTATATTACAATGAATGCCACCGTGGATACAGTGGCATTCATTGTGATATCCAGATTGTTGTGTTGAATGTCTCTGGTAGAATGTAAAACATGTACAACATTTTTCCTTCTTGTGCAGATGATTTATCAGCATTATGTATCCAAAAGATGAAGAATTATTAAAATTATGTTTTTTTATTTCATTTTTCAGTTTATCATTTAATTCAGAATTAATTTTAAGGTCTAAGTTTAACTTTGAAGATTTACTTTTGGCTTTGGACATGAGAGTGATATCATGAACGACGCCTTTAGAGTGTTAAACGGTAACAAACCTACCACCCGTCGCTGTATGGAAGTTCATTAACAACAAAAGTATAAAACCACAAAATGTGACCAAGTTTATTCAATTCAGTGTATTTTAAACCTGATAGGCCAGCACTACTAACTGGGTCAAAATGCGAGTAGAAATTGCTTCATTATCTCACGTTTGCAACTTTTACATGTCAACATCTGTATTTACAATTCTCAAGATTTTTTTAATAACACCTTATCACAACCACTATGAATAAAGTGTGTATTAGTAGTTAATTATCTTCAATTAATAGTTATTTACGGCTGCTAAAAATAATAATAATTTGAGTTGGGTAATGGTTACTGTAACCAAGCTGCAATTTGACAAGAAACAACCAGATAAGTAACCAGATGACGATCTGTCCGATCAAAATAACATAAGATTGTGAACTTTTGTCCTGTTTCTCTTTGCTGCTGATTATTAGTGTTATCAACTTATCTGCTGCTCTCAGTCAAACACAGACACACATTCAACAAGTGTATTAATAAGTTATTAATATAGTTTCCCCACAAAAGAGTGTCAAATATAAATATAAGATAAAAAATGTAATATATTAACATGTTATATTAATAATTCAATTAAATACTATTAATTGTGCAAATAAGTTCATTATTTTTAATTTTTCAATGCCAAATTATTTTTTAATTAACTTACATTTATTTACACTTTTTAAAATTATTATTATGTTTATTTTTCCATTCAAATGTATCTTTTCTTCACATTTTGGATTAATTCATTCATTTACCTATTTATTTATATATTGTCACATTTCTCCTTCATTAAGCAAAGGAGGCACTTTTTGTTTTCAAATGTTTTTTTTTTTTGAAATTGGAAATTATTTTCAAATTAATTTTAAAACATTGTTTTCATTCATTTCTTCTTCTTTTTTTTTTAAATTTCATTATTTACTTTTTTATGCACTTAGAGCTGAGGCACCTATGTAATCCATTTGAGAACAAGTCCAAACTCAGAGTATTCAGTCATATGTACAGCATTTCATAATTCCCTATACCAACCCTAACCTGATCACATCTGCAAACACACCTTAATAACTGAGTCTGCAATCTCTCTTAGAGTGGAGTTCTGCAATCTCTTAAACTAAACTGAAATCTTGGATTGAAATTCCTCCTTTTTTTGTCATTCTTGAACTTCCATACATCTCTGCAATCTGGATTTCTTGTCTTTAATGTGCAAAATGAAAAGTGTTTTTCTGATTTGTGACACCAAAGCAAAACAGAGAAATTGATTAAAAGTGCAACATGAATAGAAGAAAGGGATAAAAGGAGGAGTTGTAGAAATGTGTACCAGTTGTTTGCTTCTAACCTCTTTTTCATCAGGGCGAGCGCTCCCCAAGTCACGCTCAGCTGCTGCGGAGCTAATTACATCTGAGAGAAGAAAAAGAGTGAAAGAAATGTCTGATTACACACTGAGAGAATCAGATAGCAGCACAAAACAAGACATTTAAAGCAGCTGTTTGTATAAAAAGCTGCAGCACTTAATGAGAAGAAATGTGTAGAAAGAGTGTAACTCTGCAGGATGCTTATTCGGTCTCCAGTATCCCACCGATGTTTCCTCCATCTCACCTCGATGCTACATGACAGCCAGGAGACTAAAAACAGACTTAACACATTTTAATTTTCCACTGAATTAAAACCAGTGTTACTGCTGTCGAGGTAACGTTCAGTTTTATTACAATCACTGATCAAAGTCAAAGTGTTGATGTTTTCACCTGCTGATTCATGTCTGAAATGTTTATGTGTCTTTTAAATAAACTTTCATTTCCCCTAAGGCAGCACTTTGTTCTGCTTTAGTGAAATTGCAAACGTCACATAACCAGAGATGGGCGAGTTACTGTGTATCTGATTACTTTTTTCAAGTAACGAGTAAAGTAAGGGATTACTATTGCAAAAACGGTAATTAGATTACCGTTACTTTCCCGTAGGAACGCTGCGTTACTGCGTTACTAAAACCGTGATTTTTTGCGAGAATGTCTCACGATAGTGACGTAAGCGAGTGCGCCGTTAGTGACAACAGCTGTGTGCAGATCAACAATGGATCACATATCGATTGTGGGAGAGAGTATGAGCGTGCAGCGTTTAAAGTGTGGAAGTACTGACCTTACTTTGAGTTTGATTCCATAAAAAGTGACAAAAACATTAGCGTCCATCGTGCGTGGGAAGAAAACTTCTTTTTACAGTGAAAAAAACCCCTAAACTTCCGAGCAAGCGCCGAGTGCGCAACGAGGTAATGGGAAACTCACAGAGAAACTCGCGGAATCTTCCACTGACCACAGCACACCTGCACCAGGGTAAACCTCCGCCTACCGTAGTCCTGCTTTACAGGTGAAAATAGAGCAACAGGATCGCTGAGTCTTTGATTTTATTTATTTTCTGCTGTGTTTTACTTGCATCTATTTGAAAGACTGAGTGTAAACACAAAAAATATTTTATTTTATGTGCGGGAATGTGTAGAAAATAGGTTTAAATGTTAAACTAATTTATTCAAGTCAGAGAATGTTGCATATAATTTAATCTTTGCTTGATGCATAAAGTTAAAAGATTAAAACTAATAAAACAAGTTAAAAAAAAAGAGACTTTTCCATTTGATTACATTTTGTATGATGGATTATGCAGAAAAAGTAGAATTGGGCTGAAAGATCTATCGCTTTATCACCTCTTCAGGTTGTAAATCGTGTTTTTAAAAAGTAACTAAGTAATTAATTACTTTTGAAAATAAGTAATCAGTAAAGTAACGGGATTACTTTTTTGGGGAAGTAATCAGTAATTAGTTACTGATTACTTTTTTCAAGTAACTTGACCAACACTGCACATAACACATATTGATAAAAACTGTAATACTTCTGAGGCTTTTCTCTGTTTTTCATCAGGGGATCATGTGGAAAGTTATGAAAGCTTGAACTGATGAAAAACTCAGTTTAAGAAATGGTTGTAAAGATACTGAGGGAAAGAAAAAGAAAAAAGCAACAATCTGGATTTTCACTGGATAAAAACCCTGAAAAAGATCTAGGCTGGAATGAAAAGTGGAGTAAGTGTGCAGGTGTTACCAGTCCTGCTGTGTTTACAGTCAAGAGTTTCTCTTCAGGTTTGCACTTCTGAAACCAGAAGTCCAGAAAATCTGAATTCTTGACTATTAAAATAAAAAACTTGACCTTTGTGACTGCGATTTCACCGCAGACAGCAAACGTATGCAGAGAGAAATCATCAACTATCTGTGTACACTTATAAAAGTTAACTAAAAAAAACTAAAACGACGTTTAAAAAAATAATAAAAATAAAAAAATACTAGGGTTGATAATATCAGTCTTTGTTTATTGTGGCAAACTTTTTTGGCAAAAAGATTAAAATAAAATACAAGTCAGAGGGAGGCCATGAAGACCAAAACGAATAACTTCACAATGACTTACGGTGTGATGCAATGAATCGTTATTGCCTCCATTTTTGCAGCTCATGCTTCTTCCCCGTGTACCAGTTTGTGTCCGTGCACAGGAGTGTGAAGATTCTCCAGTTTGAAGGGGGAAAATTGTCTGCATTTGGAGCAATGATGGTGGCATATATGTGCAATTTTTAAAGTATTTCACGACCATCTGGTTCTGTTGTTTGCAGCAGAGGATAGAGTGTTAAAGAATGGCACAGACTTGCAGTCCTGAACGTGAGATTTTTGGCACAGTGTGACATGTGCTGTTTACATCCAGTATTTGCAGTCAGCAGTCTGAGTGCTGCTTCTTAAAACCACCATGAGCCGGAGAAAAGCCTCGACGTCAGCCACCCTGAGATCCCCTACAGCCGACCTGCAATCAGAGCTACAGTACGACACCTCTGCGTGAGATTAAAGCAGTCGTAAGGGATGGGTGGGGTTTTCTTTTTCTTTTTCAGTGTGAGGTGGAAGCATGCAGATGCAGACGGTGAGGATGGTATCAGATGGAGATCCAGATCCTGCTGGTATTTTTAGCTTTGAGAGAGGAGCCAGAAGGTGTTGGATTACGCAACGTGGGCACATGCCACCCTCACTGATGGCAGTTTGTCATCTTATATGAGCACCGAGGACCACGATGCAAGGAAGTATACTGCTTATTTATGTTCTTACCCAATCAAACACCTCAAACATCGGCCCAGAGCATGAAGAACAATGTAAAACATTTTGCTCTAATATTAATAATAATAGAAACATTCTTGCTGTTGTTGGTTAAACTTTCACACTTCAACCATAATTTCGCAGACAGAAACTGTACATTATATATACGCAGCAAGTTAATGGCATCAGTGTGTCTGTGTGTGTTTGTGCTGTTTTTTATTATTCGGTTCATCAGCAGTCAGAGTCCCTTTGTCAACACCCCTGATTTTTTATTACGAAACATATTAATAAATATTTTTTGTCCCATAATTAATTGATAACTATAGTTATATATCTTAGTTTTAAAAAAAAACAGTCATACAATAATATTTTATTTGGCTTTTTTCCTTAAGATCAGAATGAAATCAGACACTGAGCTTCAAAAATCTTCTCACAGGACTTTTTGAAGGTGCAGGCTGCTGCGAGTTTTACTGTGAGACCACAGCCTCCTCTGCTGGTCGTCTTACTGAGCCGACAACATTTACCTGAGAGGCTTTTTGAAGGTTGAGGTCAGTATTTCTTCATTTGTGTCTATCTGACTTAAGGTTTTCTAAGGTTTTTTCTTTCTTCTAAAGATGTGAAGCAGCAAGAAGAAAGCCTAACAAAGTGAAGATGGTAAAAAAAGAAAAAAGTTCAGTAGAAATGCAACAGAAACAAACAAAAAAAAACAGTTAACAGGAGGAAAGAGAAGAAATTCAGAAAGGAGAGAATAGCTGAGGAGGATCGTGGTTTTTAAGACAAGTGCCTCCTGTCTATCCCTTCTTCTTGGTCTTCTTCTGTTTTACTAGCAGTTGGCAACTCATTTAATTAGAGCAGGTAGTTGTACTGCCCTCTAGTGGAAGAGAATGTAACCGTTGTCCATTACTCACGCCGATCGCTTAGAGTACTAATCAGGTGGAACCAGATAATATTCTATGGCACACCCATGTGCTGCAGCACAGTGGTTGGGAAACACTGCTTTATAAAGCTGTATAATAACTCTTCACTCTGTGACAGGTAAACACACCTGTCAGGTAAAAGATTTTGTATTATGCAGCTGTTGTTTGTTTATTGTTTATTGTAGACTTTACTATTTTTACTTTGTATTACTCTGCTGTGGTATCAGTGAGGTATCTATCCATCTTAATCCACATGAAGACACATGGATGATCTGAGTTTGCAACACTGAAATTAAGTGTCACAGCAACTGGATGTCATGCACTACAGCTAAAGGAGGGATGCTGTTGTTTGCCAACAGCAACACTGACAAGCTGAACAGGAAATGAAGCAACAAGAAAGCATCAATCCCAAGACCCTCTGTGATCCAGGCCCTCCAAGATAAAACAGATAAAACCAATATCTGGCTATCAGTGCCTGTTTGTATTCCCCACAATAGCAGACATTAAACTGGTTTCATTTTGCTATTGAAACCATATATAGTTATATAGACTATATATACTCTGGTTATAGAGTAAAACATGGTGAACAAAAAAAAAGCTTGTTCTAGTTTCAGGTTGTCATTCTTTGAGTGGAAGTAAAACTGATTTCGTTTTTAACAGAAACTAAATGTGTGTTTTAGCCCTTAAAATCTGGAATATTTCCTGTAAGACACGAGGTGTTATAAATGTTGGAAAAAATTAAGTGATAAAATTTGACCAAACCCATAAATTACATGGCGCATGGCTTCATTAAACAGATGATGGCAGCAAACCTCCGGCAGTCTGACTGAGCTGCGCTGCAGCTGCAGAAACACTGCCGGCTTTGTCTCCTTGAATTCGGTGAATGTTTAAATTATGAAGTGAACAAAACATGTTATTGTCTGAGCCAAAGATTCGGCTGCATACACGCCGTTATCACAGGGTGTTTTCAGCTTATTTTAGTTACAGCTTCAGTGAATCAGTGAGCTCCTCCGGCCAAACACACTGGCACTTCTCCAAAAAGGTACCTTGTGTTTTAACCGCCAGCAGTAAATGGTTCTGCATGTTTATCACGAGGATGATCTAAAATTATGCAACCTGGTTAAAAAAAATAAAAAAATAAGCTCATTTACTTTTTCTATTATGTGAAGTTACAGAAAATCAGGTCTGAAGTGAAGGCAGCTGTCTTTGGTAAAACACAGAAGACTTAAAGGATAGCGAAGCGTAAAAAAAGAGGTGTGTAATAAACAGAAAACATCCATTTAAAGTGTAGAATTGTTATTGATTTTGACCTCTGCGTAACCACCATTGTCCTCAGGCAGCTGAACGATAACACATGAGAAACAAGGAGAGTCAGGAGGAAGCTCAGAGAAGAGTTTTTATGCCTATAAACCACTGCTCAAAAATTTTGGACCGTGTAGAAACGTCTGTGTTTTGAAATAATGTCTCAATAATATTTTTATTTAACAAACAAAGCAATTCATTCACAAATTTTACAGATAAATCTACAAAAGTGTACAAAGAACCATAACTGCTGTATTTTCTGTGCATTTTCAATCATCAACTTAAGAATTCGCCTTAAAAAGCTGTGTTTTTGAAGCCAAACATGACCACATTTGGATGAAACGGTAAAGCTAATCAACTAATGCCAACAAGCTTAACCAGCAAGCTGAATAATTACTCAAATTAATCTAGCCAACATCATCTGCATCCCTGCAACCGCAGCACCAATCTGTCTGTCAATCTCCCCTCACTCATGAACAAACCCTGAGATACTTTAACTCCTCCACTTGGTGCAGGAGCTCATCCCTGACCCAGAGTGGGCACTCCGCCCTTTTTCAGCTGAGGACCATGGCCTCAGATTTGAAGGTGCTGATTCTCATTCCCACCACTTCACACACAGCTTGGAACTGTTCCAGTGCGAGCTGGAGGCCATCACCCGATGAAGCCAACAGAACCACATCATCCGCGAAAAGCAGAGATGAGATTCTGAGACCACCAAAGTGAAAGGCTTCCACCACATGGCCTCACCTAGAAACTCTGTCCATAAAAATTATGAACAGAATCAGTGACAAACGGCAGCCCTGGCAGAGTCCATCACCCACCGGAAGTCCGACATACTGCCAGCTATGCGAACCAAGCTCCTGCAACAGTTGTATAAGGATCGTAGCAATGGGCCAGAATTGGTCCGTCATGATGAAGAGAGAGCTGAGGGTAAAAGCGAAGCACTCAATTTACCGGTCAATCTACGTCCCTACGGTCACGAGCTGTGGGTAGTGACCGAAAGAACGAGAAAGCAGATACAAGCGGTGGAAATGAACTTCCTCCGAAGGGTGGCTGGCATCTCCCTTAGAGATAGGGTGAGAAGTTCGGCCATCCGGGAGGGGCTCAGTAGAGCTGCTGCTCCTCCACATCGAAAGGAGCCGGTTGAGGTGGTTCGGGCATCTGATAAAGATGCTTCCTGGGCGCCTCCCAGGACACGCTGGAGAGATTATATCTCTCGGCTGGTCAGGGAACGCCTGGGTGTTCCCCGGACAAGATAAAGGAGGTGGACAGGGAGAGGGAGGTCTGGGCTTCTGTGCTTAGGCTGCTGCTCCCGCGACACAGCCCTGGATAAGCGGAGGGAGGAAGGGAGGAAGGAAGGATGAATGGATGATCTCACCAACACTATAACATATTCTTCTTTGATGGCTTGTCTGTATATTATTTGTCAGAATAAGGCAAAAAGGCTCTAACACCACAAACAGCCCAGTTTGGTAACACCTGTTCATCAAAGGGGTCACAAACAACACTTAGTTTGAATAAATAAAGTTAATTTAGTGATCTTTGATCTGGCGACAGAGTAAAGGGATTTTCACATCTCCTATTTTTAGACTATGGGAAAGTGTCAGACCACTGTGCACACTGAGTAACATTCAGTGTTACTCAGAATATCAACTTTCAGAGCTCTGATGTGCAAACCAACAGAATCACTGAGAGCGAACAGAGCAGAAAAACAAATACCTCAAGATAATATTGTTTTTTTACCCACTCTGTGCATTTGTGATGATCATGAATTCACGTTCTGCAGCTGGGGTCTCGTTTGCTCTTGCAGATCCCAGTTGATCAGTTGTCCCCATATCTATCTATGACAGGGTTATCCATAAACCAGGAGACGACTGACTCCAGATATTTAACATCATTTTTGAATCAAATGTGCCAAAGTGATTCATCAGTGCATCTTTGTTCGAGCTACAAACAGAATCTATGTATGAACTTCTAGATTTGATTTCCTGACACGTCTACATCTAATCTTTTGTTGATTTACACTCTAAACACGGCCCAACGGACACATGCAAGAGTAGAATTGGTGTTTGATGGTCTATGTGCCAACTCACACAAGAAAGAGTGCCAGGTTGGTAATACACAGTCAGAAACTCTACCCGAAGGCCCTGTCAAAGCACCCAGATCTATCAAGCTGGTACCATTTCAGTAACACTGTGAGTCACAGTACTGATGCCAAGTGTATTTCTGCAAGAAGCTTAACCAGGTGTCTTATTTAGAAATTTGTTACTAATGTATAATTAACAATGTATTTTCATAATTCCTACAAATTAGCATTGTTGAGTACAATTTTTGCTGTCTCTTTGGACTTTGTTCTTTAATTCAGCAGCACTTCTCTGCTTCATTCACTGAGGACACAACTGCAAACGTGGAGGCAGCCAATACTGCTGAAGATGGCTAACATGACGCCCAACAGCTTTTGTTTGAATATGGACAAATGCACAAAAAACATCTGTCCCAATTCTGATAAATTGTCCAAGTATAAACAGAATAAAATGGTTAAAGTTCATGTTCATACACCCCAGTGAAAAAAAGCAGTCAGTCAATGGAAAGATCACACAACTAAAGTCTATGTGCAAAGAGACAAAACTGAAATTATTAAAAAATAGATTTCACACTATTCGACCAAGAACTGATGTCTCGACTTCCTCTGCAGCAGCAGGAAGACCTGAACCTGAAATATTAATGAAACCACAGAACCAGAGCCGGTAACACTGTGCAGGAGCTTTAACTGCTTTATTTCATCTAAAGACAGCAGCACTGTAACCAACCTGTATCTCAGATACACTGAATAAAAATATCTATCATTCAGGAAAAGCCAGCAACCGCCCGAAGGAACAGAAATTTTCACTCTTATATGGTAACAGTTGAAGGTGTGTTGGCTCCATTTTAGTAAATACAGATCAGCACAGCAGGATGAATTTACTCGACTGATGTGTGTTTGCACCTGTTGCACTGTTAGTGGGTGTTCGTGCACCATTGCTTAAGTGGTAGGTATATGCAAATATATACCTACCACTTTACTTACAATTGTGTCACAACTAATTTAATATTAATTAATATTAATTCATTAATAGGTGTAATTTAAGGGGGAAACAATTATTTTATAGTGAGCAGCTGAATGCATATTGGGTTAAACATCATGTACTACAACATTCATTAGGTTTCAATCACATGTGGGATTATAACATTAACTTTCTTTGATTTTGTTTAAGTTTTACACCCAAGTTTCTCTTTATTTATTAAAAAAATCATGTCTCTACTCACATTTGTGATTTTCACAGACAGGACGAGGATGGCATCGGTTTGGGGAACCTCAGATTAGCATCCCTGTTTGAACCTGTGTAAACAGTCACTCCAGGATTAGTTTTTCTGTTTTCTTCTTATTTTTGTTTACAGTACAGAACAGCAGACCCACATGACAAAGAGCTGCTACGACCATTTACTCAATGCAGAGAAAAAATCCATTTGCCGTGTTGTCACATTATTTTAGTGATTGATTAGCAGGATTACTTTCTAGAGGCCCTGTACAGCTGAACACCACAGAAACCAGTCGCCTGTGCGGTGCAGCTACAAAGGAGTCCTCCCAATGAGCAGAGCAGAGAGCCTTGTTAGTTTCAGCTCCTTGCACACTTCTCACAGTGCGACTGATTTTTGTCCACACATGGTCCATATCCTCCATTGTGGCCCATAGATTATGCTCCTGCAGTATTCGGTGACTCATTAGCTGCTGGTTCCATTATTGATGCTCTGTTTGCATGCCGCAGAGAAACCTCACTGAATAATAGATTGAACCCGACTGCTGCCGCTTTTGGGACAGAAAGGTGGGGAGCAAGAACAGAAGGAAAAAAAACGAGAATGGTCGTGGCCATCTTTATTTACTCTGCAGAAACCAAATGTAAGAATAATCATTTTGTACCATTTTTAAAATGTAAAGCGTTTACATGATACTTATTATTAGAAAGAAACTTCTAAGTAATGTCACTTTTCTAAAAACAACTTCTTTACAAACATGTAGGACTTGAAAACAGACGCATAAGTGTGGTTATCTCGTGATATTTTCTTTCCAGAGTCAGCTGATATCTTGAATTTTCAAATAGCTGCAAATGACCTTTATCAGATGATGAGTCAGAAAAAGTATGTGCGGCTGTTTTGGTGCTTGTGTCCACTTGTGAATGATTTCCTGGAAAGTTAAACAAATAATGTGCTGCACCATTGTAGACTGTTTCTGTTAAAGAAACAATAAATACATTTAAATTATGTTAGCACTGGCTTGTGTAACGTTGCTAGCTTATCTGATAAACTGCCCCTGAAGTAACCAGCTAACATTAAAGGACCAGTTGTGTCCAGTTTTCCAGTCAAGTTCACCCCTCTCCACTCAGCCGGGCGCTTCGAGACTTTACCGACCAATATGTGATGTCAGAGTAGCCATGTTTAAATATATTTAATGGTCCTGAAAAGCAGTCCCACTGGAAAACCAGCTGGAAAATAACTGACGTCAAACCTACACTTTGCTGACAGATAAGATCTTTTCAACGTCAGAGTAACGTTTCATAAATAACTACTTAATTAAATCACACTCAAGAGCAAAAAAGACAAAAGGTCAGTTTTATAAATAAAGTCCTAGCAACGTAATCTGATACCAGTATAAATGCAATTTAAAAAGCAAATTAAAGAATCTTAAAGGCAATTTTGTTCTTAACTGGTAACCACTGAAATGAGAGGCCAGCAGAGCAGACATGGAGTCCCTTTTAGTGCTGCATTTTCCACCAGCAGCAGAATAATATGTCTGTTTTCTGCAAATCTGCTGCCACCTCCACAAATTTCCAACCAGTGCCTCCAACAAGGTGAGCTGTGCAACCGCCTTGCAATCAAAAGTCACCCAGAGGTTGAGGATGTTGTGTGCTCAACCTCTGGATAATCAGTGGACCTTTGCAAGTACTGTAATTGTTTGCCAAAAAGATGGAAAAAAAAAAATCATCCAATCATCAGCAACCAATATTTCCTGGTTAAAAGACAGTTTCTGTCCCATCTTTTCTCTAGTGTTTGTAAGTCACAAGAACATTTGTACACTGATACTACAGGATGAGCCCTTTTTTAGAGTTGGAAAAGTTGCAATATAAAATCTGTCTTTTATATAACTGATGCAAGAACTATTACCCAAATAATTTATGTTTATTTTATTTATTTTTTTTCTCTGAGGATTCAGAAGTTGTGACTACTGTTCAGAAAGTGTCCAACATCGTCTCACACAAAGATCCTCTTTGCTCCATATTTGGTTTGTTAGGATCAAATCACCCAATCCACTTTATGCAATAATCAAATAAAACTATCTGCATTGGATTTCAGTTTATTTTTACACAATCTGTAGCTGCAGCAGATGAACAGATGACAGTTTAATGACTCTCAGATATCAGGCGGGTAAAACAACGAAGTGTTACTGGAAGTGATGCCTGCTGTCGAACATGGTCTGTGGTCATACGCTCACAAAGGCTGTTAGCAAACATCGCTACGTCTTTCAGTAAGATGACATCCTCACATAAAACTCTGTGCTCGAGTCAGAAAAAGAAAACAAACAGCAGGGCGGTTAATATGATTTCACCGCAGAAAAGAGCAACGCTGAGTGGAATTGGACAGTGCTGAGTATTATTACAACATTTATTCAAATCAATTCAAAGTGAAAACAGCTTTGTTAACATGACAGCAATGGTGTGTTTCTGCCAAAGCTGCACAACAATCTCATTTGTCGAGCTTGGCAGGAGGAATGTGAGTTTAACGGTGAAAAGACTCATTATGATCTGTGAAGAAACCCTTAAAGGGAGTGTGTACTCTGGATTTTTGGCTGCTGTTGTTAATTTGTCAGTGGGATATCCCATCAGCTCACTAAAGGCTCATCAGGGCTTCCACATGTAGCTTTGTTTTTGCCAAAGTGCTGCAGTTTAAAGAAGTGTGGTTTACATTTTTCCCAGGCTACTTGAATTTTATTCAACTATTTCCATTTTCTGCTACTTTATTATACTCCACTTGTGTCTGCATGTTTTATGATCATTCCACTATTTAAAGAGTAGCCTAACACGGGCTAAAAAAGGACTGTTTTGCTAGCCTCTCTGCTTAAAGAGGACCTTTAGGGGGCTAAATAATGAGATCAGGATATATTCATGTAACAACTCTGAATCAAAATCTCAGACTAAATAGTGAAGTCTGAGATATATATCTCTATCTATCTATCTATATCTATCTATATCTATATCTATATCACTTCCCCAAAAAAGTAATCCCGTTACTTTACTGATTACTTATTTTCTAAAGTAATTAATTACTTAGTTTTTAAAAACACGATTTACAACCTGAATAGGTCATAAAGCAATAGATCTTTCAGCCCAATTCTGCATAATCCATCATACAAAATGTAATCAAATAGAAAAGTCTCTTATTAAAACTTGTTTTATTAGTTTTAATCTTTTAACTTTATGCATTAAGCAAAAATTTAATTATATGCAACATTCACTGACTGGAAGACATTTAAACCTATTTTCTGCACATTCCAGCACATAAAATAAAATAGTTTTTGTGTTTACACTCAGTCTTTCAATTAGATGCAAGTAAAACACAGCAGAAAATAAATAAAATCAAAGACTAGCGCTCCTGTTGTTCTATTTTCACCTGTAAAGCAGGACTGCGGTAGGCGGAGGTTTGCCCTGGTGCAGGTGTGCCGCGGTCAGTTGAAGAATCCGCGAGTTTCTCTGTGAATTTCCCATTACGTGGTAGCGCACTTGGTGCTTGCTTGGAAGTTTAGGGGGTTTTTTTCACTGTAAAAAGAAGTTTTCTTCCCACGCACAACGGACGCTAATGTCACTTTTTATGGAATCAAACTCAAAGTAAGGTCAGTACTTCATTTGAAAATGCCGTTTTTGTGTCGCAGTGTGGACAACGAAAATGGAGGCGAAAACGATGACGTATTTTAGTCATGTGTTGCAGTCATGTGACCAATTAAACGAAGATTATGGAGGGCATTGTGCAGCAGTTGTTTTGTTTGCTCTCAATGTTGACAGCCCCATTAAAGATTAAAGTCAGTCTGTACATGCTCCAGATAGCTTTTCTTCAAATTCTTTAATTCTAACTCACTTTTGCAACTTTTGTATTACTCGCAGCAACAACTCCACCTCATTGTTAGTCCATTTAAAAAACTCGGTGCTTTTACTCGACATTTTGCCGTGACGTTTCAAAGAGCCAGAAATTAAATTAACGACAGACAGAAATGAGGCAGGTCGAATTGTCTTACGTTTCACACATGCGCAATACAGGAAGGCAGCATTTTCAGTGTGGATGAAAACGATTGAAAACTGATATCTTCAACGTCATGCTGCTCTGTTGCATGTTAATTGCCCCTTGGGGATAAATAAAGTCTTTCTGATTCTGTCCTGTAAATACTTTCTGTCAGTGATTCCTGAAATACTGTTTACATGTGTTAAAATCACAGTGATGAGATGAGAGAGAATATTTGTGCAGGGGTTTGGAAGTTGTTGGCCTTCTGTGAGGTTGGAGAGTTGTTTCAACGATTACCTAATGTGTGACAAAGGAACTCACTGTGATGCTAATGATAGTCTGCGCTCTTACCGGTTTGTAAAAGTTGGTCTTGGCCTTAAAATTACTGCAGCAGTTTATCAGAGATGTGCAGAGCACAGATGGGGAGTTTAGAAACTACAGGTGATTCATAGTGGGCAACTTTAGTAAGCAGGCAGAGCTTTGATATTTTCCGCTATGACTGTGAATTTATTTGGAACTTGTAGATGGTGAGGATTACCAGCAGCTATGAGCACAGCGCCAGAGCTTCGTGGTTCTGTCCTACAGCAGCGTTTCACTGAAATTATTAATCACTTGAAATGTTTAGAACAAAGCGCCGCATATTTCTGGCATTAATAAACACACATACATATTGCTGTGCAATCGGAGTGCAAGTGTGTATGAACCCTGTAAATCAGGGGTAGGCAACTCCAGGCCTCGAGTGCCGGTGTCCTGCAGCTTTTGGATCTCACCCTGGGTCAACACACCTGAATCAAATGATTAGTTCATTACCAGGCCTCTGGAGAACTTTAAGACATGTTGAAGAGGTCATTTAGCAATTTGAATCAGCTGTGTTTGATCAAGGACACATCTAAAACCTGCAGGACACCGGCACTCGAGGCCTGGAGTTGCCTACCCCTGCTGTAAATGAATGAATGCTCCTCCACACTGCTCCTCCTGGTGGATACACAATTACAACCAGCGTTAGTACTCATGATTGTGTGTAACCCAACCGGACTCTACCTTGTGTAATTTTGTCTTGGATTGGGGTGCACAGTAGAGAGACCAGTCGGATACAGGCGTTCAATTTGTGGCTTGGATGGCACCGTTTATTTAGATGCTGGGGCATAAACCATAAACCAGCTCTGCTGCTGGCCCTTGCAAAGCAATCACAGAAAACATTGAGCCAACAAGAAACTTGAACTACGGTGTCCTGTAGAGGACAAATGGTCAAAATTGCGCAAATCTACAGTGTCTATGCAGCTCAACAGCGGCACCCTATGATGTGTTCAACTCACTACCTTACAGATGAATCGTCCACGTGACAGGCGGAGGATATCATTATGGCCGTTGGTCAGGATTCCACTGTGCATCACATTCTCACAGGAACGTGCACATATCAATCTGAAAACTTACAAAATGTATAAATGTTGTTTTATCTGTTAAATCAAAGTAACGTCACCGACCCGGCGTCTCCTTTAGGCTGTAAGCTTTAATGTTTAAATGGCACCAGTTTAAAGCTTCAGAGCTCTAATGTGAAGCCATCACCTTAGAGATGAACATCAGCACCACCATCAGCGCACTCAGTGATAAAATAATTAACTTGAATTAGGTTTATTTTACTACTCCCTGTGCACTCCAGCATTCATCGCGTGTCCTTTTTCCAGCAGTGTTGCCTTTTGCTGTTATATTTTTTTATGTTCTTTATAGATTTTTGATCACCATTTTCTCATGATCCGATTGTGTCACTGATTAGAGTAGGTGGCACTCGGAGGGATCATTTTCTGTGGAACGAATTGAATGAAACCCCCCTTTTAGACCGGTCAGATGCTGCAAACGCCACTTTTTGATGGTCTCTTCTATTGTTAAGCCGCTGCTAGTCACTTCCTGTGTGGATGCCCCCAAAGCATCACATCCTTCATCTATCAGTAATAAAAACAAGCTTGAAAAATGTTGCATCCATTTACAGTGCAATCTTTTAGTATGACCCTTCTCCCTGCAGCTTGAACCAGTGACTGAAGCCTAATATCCCTCAGAAAGCACTTAAACTAACTCAGTTAACAGAATGAAATGGGTGGGTTACATCAGGAAGGACAGCTGACATTAGAGTCTGTGACAAATCAAATATGAGAATTTATTCGCTGTGGCAACTCCTTCGTAAATACAGGAGAAGCCAAGAGTGTCTTTGTTAATGTACAGTTTGTTCAATGCATACAGAACCAAAGACACTAAGTGTGTTGTCAAAAAAAATGACAGCACATGTATCTGCTTCAATGTGACGTTTCACATTGCGTTTGTATTTTCCTTAATTCCGTGTTTTTGCTAAAAAATCCACCATGAGCTCATAAATTCTACGAACTCGGGCTTACATAACAAGCAGATAAGATGAAGAATGCACTGCCATCTAACCACGTCCAAGAAATAACTGTTTGTTCCTGGGAAGCCTGTAATATTAGCGTGATAAGAAGCAGGCGTGTGACTGGAGAGCTGACAGGGAAAAGTGAAGGAGAAACACTTTGTCTCTCTCTTTAAAGCTGCCACCACGAGCGCTCGAGGAGAAATGCTTTGATGTAGTTAACAAAGTCAATACACAGTGCAAATCAAAGAACACGCAGATGTTTGGCATATTTGTATGACACACAAACATTAAATGTCTCTACGTTCAACTCTTTAGTTTTCCTAAAATGGTTTGTTTAAATTGTTAACACGCCTCATTTAAAAAGAAGAGCCAGAACCATCTGCTGCTCGCGGAAAGACTGAATGTAAAAAAAAAAAAAGCTACAGAGAGGGAGAAACTGCTTTAAAATATCACTTTGTTTTATTCATTTGATCTTCGCTTCTTCGTCTTTAGTTTGGTATTTTGTTATGACACGATCCAGCATATTTAGCACATACTCAAAGCTTGTTAAATAAATCCATATTTAAATCATATAATTAAACCAACAGACGTGCTTCAAACTTACGCAAAGAATTCCTAAAACTACTCTCTGGAGTTCTGGTTTCATGGGGCAGAGATAGCTGCACATGAATGAACGCGTTTACATTTTTGTAGCCCAAAAATGTAAACGCGTTTGTCACATTTTTGACTGTAGGGACGTGGACACGTGTTGTAGTTCAACTTTAGTATGAGACACTTTATGGCATCCACCATTTTTGTTCCATCAAGCGAGCAGTAGCAGACTCCTTCAACCACCACGATGTGATGCAAACACTTGTTTGCCTTTTCTGTCTAGAAGAAGCTGTGCGTAGTTATTTTATTATGAGCTGATTCTTTGAAGCATCCTTTTGTTTTGCAGGGATGGAGCAGCTCCCCCTGATTAGCCCTGAGTGAGTTAATTTGGTGCAAAACACGAGAGAGAGTTACCCAACATGCATGCTGGCCTTTCAGTTGCTGACCTCTTTTCGGCTAGCATCTACTCGAATGTGATGTCAGCAGACTGCATGCCACTGATTAGCCTGGGAGTGACGTCCATGGATGAGTCATGAGACCGACTCCTTCACAAGAATCAACTCTGCAAAATTTTGACACTCAGCAGTGAGCGAAATAGTTACACGCAATCACATTTTACCCAAAGTCTGACAAAAGTCGCAGACTGGGCAGCAAATACATGATCTACACGACTTAGCAACCCGAAACCACATTGGGGCGATAATGGAAAACAACAGATACTGAGTCAAGTCGATGCTAGCGGAAAAGAGGTACATTCAATAGTGCAACGTATCACTGTTCTGGCCAATGAAAGTGTGAGTTGCGTGCAAGTGCAAGCAACAGAATCCTGACTGCAGTTCCCTCCGCAGCCCTGACTTCCATTAAAAACAATGATTTTTCTGAGATTATGCAGAGCTCCTTTAAGTAAACCGAGTAGTTCAGTCACATTTCTTTTTGCACTTAGAAATGCAAACACAATGCTCCATTTTATGGAAGTGCTAGTCATCTTACTTGAATGAAAAAGTCAGGTTAAAAGTGTGCTTGACCAGTGAGAACAAAGACAGCCCATGTAAGCGAGAGAGCTGAAGAATGACAGGAAGTATGGATAATAAAGCTGGAGGGAAACTGGGGAATTTCAGCTTTCTGTGTGAGACGTTGGCCTCATGGTGTTGCAGAGTTCAGACCGCACTCTTTTAAAAAAAAGTCAAGTCTGTAAATATTTAATCTGGACAAGGAAATTTAAAGTCCTGCAATCTGAAATAAAGTGATCTTGTTTGTTTAGATCTACGCACAAATCATTTTTCTTCTTTCCTACAAACAACAATTAGCTGAGCCTCTCTGCATTAGTTACTTCTACAGAAATCTATGCTTACTTCTTATTTTGAAGTGTCTAACCCTTATTTTGAAGTTTAAGAGTCTGGACACTAATAAAACTTAAGTGAGGATTAGAAAACTGACCTCACCTTCGCTGCTCAGGAGAAAAACTGCAAGCACATACATAAACTTGTTTCCCCACACACCTTTTTCTCTCGTCTTCTGTGGCAGACAATAATAGAATTCATTAACAGCAGCATGATGTAATCTGTCTGTGTGTGTGTCTGTGTATGTGTGTGAGACCCAGATAACAAGAGTAAACACTGCTGATTATCAAGGCCAGACAACACTGTGCTGTAATAATAATAATAATAATAATAATAATAATAAAACTAATTTAATGAAGGTCCTGAACATCCATAAATCAAATTAAGATCCGTGTAAACAGGCGTCCCACTTCATATTGGACTACGCAGCATTTTTACACCACATTTTAATCTCCTGGTTTAATTTTGTCTCGTTTCCAAAACACACGAGTCTCCCAAGAAACGTGCGGCCATCCTATGATCCTAAAAACTGATGCCACCCTATAAATGGAATAAACTGAATTTAACAGCCGCTGAAAAGAAACAGTAACAAGGGGACGTCATAAGTTAGCTGCTTATCATTATTGTATTTGGGAAAATTATAGTAAAATAAAATGCGGGGAGGTTGTTCTGCATATGATCGTACCCAACCTCTGATCTGCATCGTTTCTGTCAGTTTATTATTACCTCTTAACATTAATACTCACACAGATATACTCTTGGCCTCAGACTTGCTGGGAACTGATCGATATGATTTTCTGCCTTTTACCCTTTTTATCTTTCACTTTGCTTTAGTTGAATATTTACTGGTTCACAGACAAACTGTGGAAACTTTCCACAGATCCACTGCACAGTCACCCAGTGTGTGTGTGTGTGTGTGTCATATATATATATATATATATATATATATATATATATATATATATATATATATATATATATATATATATATATATATATATATATATTTATTTATTTTTTGCACATGGCGAGGAGCGTGTCAGGCTACATTTCACTGTGTGTTATACTTGTATAACTATGCATGTGACAAATAAAGAACCTTGAACCTTGAAGATAGTGTAAAAGATGCACGTACCCACCACGAGAAAAGCCAGAGATGGATCCGAGCTGTCAATCGCAGCTTCTAGCCACTGACCATCCTCTTTTCTGAAACTCAGAATAACCAAACTTTACAAAATGAACTCTTTTATTCAATCCGATGTGAAATAAGTGACTGAGCACGTAAACTCAGGAAAGTGTCTGCAGAGGTCAACTCTGAGGGACGTTTTCCCACAAACCTCTATAGGACTGGAAGTCTGCAGGGGATCAGTGAGCTTCCTGCTTAAGTGACAGACTTTGGGGCGGAGAGTCGCTTTACCCTGAAAAACCGTATTTGGCTGGTGTACTAAACTTGATCTCAACTCATTTCTGCCTTTCAGAACTGTTTACACAGCTGTAGTCTTTATGTCTGTGGTTTGTTCCTGTCTGTTTATACATACATCTGTCTGTGGTAACAGATATACAGTATGTAGCTGTATATAAGAGACTAATTAAAGTTGATGTAGCACAGCACTGGGCCACTTCCTCGTACTAGAACATCTTCAGTCCCTATTTATGAGGCACTGTCACCATAGAAAGGAGCTTATAAAAATGTATATTTAGCTGTTTCTTCTCTTTCTTGATGTTTTAAGTTGAGTAGTCACAGTGGATGTCAAATAGCATTTTTGGTTGAAATGCCCATTCCAGCAATCCACTTCCATAATTTCTAAACTGTGCATTGCTCTGTTGTGACTCTTCACGCCAAGAGGACGAACGGACCCAAACCAAGCCGGCAGAAAAGCAAATTCCCTCCCTGCAGGAGTCGGATGTTTAGGTTTTCCTTGAATTTGAACGTGTGTGACAGCAGTCAGGTGAGTCCTCGTGACTCCAGGCTCTTTTCCTCGGTTCTAAGAATAACCACCAGCATGAACGGGCTGTTTTCACTGTGATTGTAGATAGGCCCAGCAACTTCTTATCGCTTTGGTTCCCACACATGCTCAGCTTCAGCACACACACATTCAAACACTGCAGCCACTTTCAAGACCACACTGCAAAAAGCAGCTCTTGTTTGTGTTTTTGACATACTTCTATCATGGGTACTTCTAATGATGATTTCCAGCCACAACTTCAGTTGACTCTACTACATTAGATTCACAGCAAATTCATCCGTATGTTACACTGGACCTTTCTGCAAAAGCTCAGCATGTATGCTAAATTACTCATTTTTTACTCCATTCTCCTCTCTTTAACTCCACGCTCTTCTGATTGGCCACCCCTCACAAAAAAATGACCTCTGTGTTCACAGCTATACCTGTGCCTGAGATGACCTCAACAGTGATATCTGCTCTGCTTGTTTGCTGTTAGATGCACATTTTTAATTTACAAAATTGTTTATTTATTTTGAGACATATTTAGTTAATTATTTGTGAGGACAATTTTTCATTTTCATTCATTGCCTTCTGTTATGGTTGTCATAAATGTCCCCACGATTGGACAGATTCTGACTCTACCCTGTTGGACTGCAGCAGGTAGTCCTCCTCCTGCTCTGGAGAGCCCAGGCGACCTCTGAGAAGATCATGCTAACCAGAACATGAACTCAGAGGTTGCAGAACATTTTGCAAAATACTATAACAATGTTTTTATTATCAAAACAAAATAAGGTAAATACTTTTCTCATGGAAGTTTTCAGCATCCTTCTATTCATCCATCGATTCCCTACCGCTTTTAATGTCTTTTTGTCATTTTTAATGGGCGCCAAGAAAGGAGTCAATGCTGCAAATTTTTAATCAACCAATCATCGTGCAAAAAAAACTAACTGCATTGTCACAACAAATATGTGAGGTTTTTTGTGTAGGTACAGGTGTAGAGAAAAATTTTAGCTGTTTAAGTCAATTCATTCCTATTCAATCAAAGCTTTCCAGTGAACACACCCCGGCTTAACTGTAGCCAGCGTGTGGAATTAATAGAAAGTGGAATGGCATCCCTAGTTCAGCTCTGTTCCTAGTATGTGATCAGCTCTTTAAGAGCAGTCAGATGCTAATAAAACCCTGCAGTTCATCTGTACACATTTAACCCAGGACAAGGGGAAACTCCTGAAGTCATGGCAACCATGCATTGTCATTTGCATTGCCACAATTCTTGTATCATGACCATATTTTAAAATTAAATGAATTTAATATACAGGCAAAGTTATAAAATTTTGTCACAGTCCAAACATCCACAGCCCAGACTGTAAAACGCTACAATTAGACCTTCATTATGGTGCCAGTTCTAAAAAGAGTGTGGGTGGAAGAGACCCAGGATGGACGTTTCCAAACTAAATACATAAAAAAGTGTATGCACGTCTAACCTTAAAACTCCCTCCCTCACCTCTCCTTCTGCTCCCAGTCCTGGTCCAAATTTGGCAATGCTGGTCTCTGCGAAAAGGCATTTCCTCCTGGGGATCGTGGCTCTGTGTAACTCTTGACTGCCGTTTGAGTCTGACAACATCACGGTTTTCCCACACGAAAAGAAAAACAAGCCCTGACATAACATGTTTTTGAATTAAGGGATCAAAGCTGTGAGAGCAGAGGCTTCGTGGGAGCCAAGCATGCCACCCAAAAATACTCTATGTGAGAAGGGGGGGGGGGCTAGCCACCGTTAGGTTTTAGGAGGGCATTCAGAAATACGGTCACATACTCAGAAATAAGTGATGCAAATGAAGTGACGCACCTATCGTGCCTGCGGCGGCAGAGTTATCTGAAGCTGCGTCACTCGGTCGGGTTTAGGATCAGCATGTGCCCAAAAAATGAGGCTCCCCAACTACATGAATATACTGAATGACCAGGGGGGTTTTTCTATCAGTGGATTTATTTCTTCCCTGATGCTGCATTGATGCAGGATTCATCAGGCTCAGACTGTGAAAGAGTGACTGAAAGAGCATGAGAGATCTTTTTAGACATGGATTCATCCCCACAGAGAATCTTTGAGACCTGCTCAAGAAGACTTTATGCACTGGGCTGAATCTCCAGTGCAATAAGTAGTAAACACAAAGACCACAACTCGGCACTTTGATGGAAGCTTTTGGAAATTGCTGCAAAATGTAGAAAAGTCGCGGAGCAACACTGTTTAAGCAACTCTGAGTTTAAGCATGAAATCGAGTCTGAAGAACTCCCACGGTTCAGCTGGATGGGATAACAAAATACATCTGTCTACAAAAGCAATGTTACAAATGCAGTGGTGAAAACTTCTTTACGGCAATACTTGATGATTAAGATGAGATGATGAGCAAATATTTACACCGTATTTGGCAAATTCTTTTGTTACATCAGTTGAAATGATGATGAATCGATAATTAAAAAAATAAAAACTTCTTTCAGCTTCAAATATGAATAATTTTACCAGGCAGATGTATTGTACTATAGAGGGTGAGAGCATGTGGTATGAACGTTTTCCTGTATCAGTGGAGCTGAAGGAGACTGTTGGAGAAGCTGCTCCGCTGCCTGTTCAGTAAAATGGTAAATGGCCTGTATTTATATAGCGCTTTACTAGTCCCTAAGGACCCCAAAGCGCTTTACATATCCAGTCATCCACCCATTCACACACACATTCACACACTGGTAAGTGGTGCAGAGGGTGTGCAGGGTTATTCATGATGCATCTACAGCTACAGAGCCAACGATCATTTTGTTGCTTACACTAATGGATCTCAGCTTCCTTAAGATTTAAAGGCAGCTAACCCTTTTTTTCTATATACCTCTGCAATCCTCCTCCTGCCCATCACTAATACATCCAACCATGGTAGAATCGTCAGAGTATTTCTGCAGCGGCATGAACGGAAGCTGTGCTGAGAGTCTGAGGCATACAGGATGAGAAGGAAGATGGAAAGAGAGCAGATGTGAAATAAAGATATAGCCAATGCAAAAGAGCCTTAAACTTGCATCCTTTCTCATGGTCTGCAGGGCGTAACTCCTCTGCAGAAAGAAGTCAGACTGTGTAGTTTATGGTATACAACCCTACTTCTCACTTGATTTCTGATCTTGGCAAACACTTTCCTGATGGGGCTACGGGTTCATTCACTGGTTTAACACCTTCTTTAAAACAACAGTGTTCGTTTTGTTAATCATGGTCCCGTTAAGACTAAAGGAGATGATAAACGGAGGCATGATTTAAGGTGTGGCTACAATGTAACTGAAAAATCGTCACTATAGTCCTGTTTAGGTATCCTCATTTTCTCAATTGGCTCCACCACTCACTCATCTAATTTCACAACACAAAGAGGGTGACAGCAGCTGGATCGGTGATATTGGCAACTTTCAAAAAGTTTGGGCATAAAACAAAAAATATGTGATATAAGCAGGGAGACTGTTTTGATATGATTCAGTCCTTTTCTGGTCAATTTTAATGCTTCTTATTGATCAAAATCCATTTACATAATCACAGAATGTTCTCTGCGCTTTGTTTTTATCATCATAAACCAACTTCTGTACTAAAACGTCCATGTATTTGTGCTGAAGTAAACAGATCACACAAATCAAAGAAACGTCACTTAAACAATCCCACATTGTATAAGATGTTGACAGTACTCTCCTCCTATCAATATCTTTTTTGTGAGCCTAATCAATCGCAAACACAAACAGTCCCTTCATGTGAGCGCAGTCAGCCAATTAGCTTGGCACAGAAGAACAACAGTGACATGAGCCAAATAAAGCATGACTCTCCTCTGAGAAACAAACTGTAGACGGAGTCGGAGAAAGCTCAGCATGTGGGGGAATTACATTCATCATATCTGGGTTGACTCAGTAACCAAATTGTCCAGTCACACAGTAAGAAATCACTGATTATGTTTGTCCTTTAGAAAAAAATTTTTTTTACATGCTTTGTTTTATAGTTGAGGGGAAAAGCTTAAACAAGCAGAGGATGCAGCTTTTTTTTTAGTTTAAATGTTTAAAATATCAAAAGGCAAAAAAAAGATTGAATTTTCAAATAAATCTTATATTTACAGTACCTCTGTGGCCTGTGTCTAATTGATACCATTTCTTTGTCTATAATGAAGAAAAACTAAACAGTAACTATTGAAATATCACGACTATGAGTGAAGTACACGTGCTGGGGGCGTGTTCATGGTCACACTGAGCAGGTGTGCATACAGGAATCTAATCCAGCGAAAAATCACTACTGATCCATCCCAAATAACTACTGAGCAGACTCCGACTCCAAAAATGCAACGTGGCAGTTTCCATAAGCTTCATTTTTGTACAGTGGGAGGAACTGGAGCGAAGTCATCCATCTTTTTTTTTTTTAAAACAATCACAGCCGCTGACACAGAAGAATTGCATGCTAAACAGTAAACTACTGTCTTAAGTGGATAAGGTCAGCTAGGGCACCAGTCACATAGGCCTAGAGACTGGTCAGCTACGCCCTGGCAACCTGCAGTTGCTAGGGAAAAATGTGTATTCCCTGACTGTTTGCGAGTGGAGGTTACTGGATGTCGTCAGGTGAAATTTGTTGCAATTAGCATGGTAAACTGCACCAGCGTCTGACTCACTGAGGTCTCACTCCTCCATCCTCCTGTGGATGGAAAGGGGCTTAAATTACTTTATAACCTTAGCTAATAAAGTAACCATTATCAAATTTGCATAACACAGCAAATGGACTGGTTCTTATATAGCACTTTTCTAAGAGCTATATAAGAACGAGTGCTGAAAGCACTTTGCTCTAAGACTGCAGGCTTACTTGCTTCCAGGTCCCTCTACTGTGGAATCAGCACCCAGTTTGGATTCGGGAGAGAGTCACACTCTCTACTTTTAAGATTAGAATTAAAACTTTTCATTTTGATAAAACATATAGTTAGGGCTGAATCAGGTGGCCCCTTAATGCTCACTTGGTTATGCCGCAATACGTCTAGGCTGCTGAGTGTTTCTGTTTCACTCACTCATTAGTTATTATTAATTTCTGATACTCTTCCACAGCATGTCTTTGTCCTGTTTTCCTTCCTAACCAGTCGCAGCAGATGGCCCCGCCCCTCCCTGAGTCTGGTTCTGTTGGAGATTTCTTCCTGTTAAAAGGGAGTTTTTCCTTCCCACTGTCATCAAAGCGCTTGCTCATAGGGGGTCATATGATTGTTGGGGTTTTCTCTGTTTACTTTGTATTGCTGTAGAGTCTTCACTTTATATTATAAAGACCCTTGAGGCGACTGTTGTTATGATTTGGTGCTATATAAATAAAATAGAACTGAATTGAACTGAAATGAAATGAAAGTGATAGCTGGCTGACTACGAGTAGCTTTCTGCTTTACTAACATTATCACTCTATGATACTAAATTATTAATTTTAGCAAGAAAAAAAAAAGATGTATACCAAACATAGCATATATGTATGCAGCTTGCATGCTCCCCCGCAGTCCAAAAGTCTGCTTTTTATGAGCCTCTCCGTGTTAGTCGTGTGATGGACTGCTCCCTGCACCTCACTCCGGGAGCTGGGAGAGATTCCAGCCAGAAGCAGTTAAGAAAACTAATGATTAGATGGTCTGAGATTCCAAAGTTATCAGTTTTGGAGACAAGTATTAAGTGTGTGTCACATTCAGTTAAGTTGGCAGAGCACAAGCACCAGAGATTATTTCTTTTTAAACAGACAAGAGCTACAACTTTTAATGTAAAGCAAATATTATTCTCAAAACAGGTTAATAAGTGCAGTTTTTCCACATTTTCCACATTTCTTCAGTCTGTTGTTTATATGAACAGTGCAAGTTCAAGTGTCTCTTAAAAAAAAAAAAAAAGGTCCAAATACTCCACATGTAGAATAAAAAGTAAACTAAAAATTTGCTTATGTATTATTTCTTTATATAATGGTAGTGCAATTTATTTCTAAAAAAGTAAATTACTGGTCATTTCTGTGCAGTTTTCAAACTTTGCAAAGTCATCCGGTGAGAAGATAGATGGCTCGCTGTGCAACGTTTGAATTTCTTACTCTTTATACCAAATCTGTTGTAAAACCATAAAATTGCAGCATATTGCATCCAGTAAAGGCTTTCCTACTGCACTAGTAGTGCAGTTCAAAGAATGTCATAATATGCAGTGCATATACTATATATAGACAGATAGAATCATTTGTGCTGAAGATACAGTCTAGTGGACTTTTGGATGGTGGCAGGAAGTTCAACCCGAAAATGAAAACCTTGAATAAACTGGTTGCACTCCAATGCTTCGTTCACAGTTGTTAAGGAACTAATAACTAACCTCAGCTAGCTTAGATTTTTCCAACATTACTACAATATGGAGCATTTAAAGGATTTTGCATATCAAATCAATCCCAAACCACATAAACAGAAAATCTCTTTTTAATAATCAGACAATTACACCTCTATTTACAATAATGTTCAGCAGGTTTTCAAAGTTCGGGTCACAAGCTGAGAAGCAAACAGTTCAACCAGAGTAACAACATTAAAAGCCCTTCATTCAGATTTTTTTCTGCTACCACTAGTGATTTGTTGTTCGAGGGGAAGCTGGAAGTTGCATCACACCCACTCCCACAGATGAGCAGCACTGCGAGGCTTTCAAGGAAAATATCAGGACTTCAAAAGATCTGCATGTTATTAACATATCTGTTTTTTGCACATGGAACTCGTCAACGTAATCATACGACTTCTAATGACAAAAATGTCACTTTTGGCAGATGAATGTGATCTTTTCCTGACAGCAGGAAAAGGAGAAGGTCATTCCTGTTTCCTGAACTCGTTGCCATCATCAAAAAACAGAGTGAGCCATCTGTGTTATGCAACAGTATTTAGAAGACAAGAAGCACAGTCAGTAAATTTCTCTCAGTAGCATCATGAGACAGACGCACTGATCCAGACTGAACCAGAATCATGCAGGTAAAGTCTGACGATGAAGCATCCTTTGCAATAAATAAACCGGAGCGTCCGACATGTCAACATTTTACATTTCAAAGCAGATTCTGTAGACAGAACGCCACGAAATAGCACGACACAGAAAAATGTGCTAAAAATCTAAACAGAACATTTCAGGGAAGTCTCCAGAAAGTCCTGCAGCTGAACCCTGAACCCTGACATCAGTCTGACCTCTGGTGCCTCAGCCCCCGTGGTGAAAAGGCATGTTTGTGTTTCTATTGGGAAAACTAAACACTGGTTAAAGTCACAATGAAATAAAAAGAGTAGTAATGATAATGATTTTAACAGTGTCACGTTTCTCTCGTTGAAACATTTTATAGTTCTCATTTATTTCCATGCACACTGTGAGAACATAATTAACAGTAAAACGACCAAATGGACATAAAAATATTTAAGACATCAAAGACAATAAAACCGCATGTATACTCAGAGTATATGTGAACTAAAGTATTATTAAGAGCATGTTTCTTCAGAAAAATGTTATTTGTCAATTACACACAGCGCATTTACTCAAAAACAGCAGGCAAGCTGAAGTTTAGACTATAAATATACGATGGATACAACCATAGGGACTCAGTTTTTTTGGGTCTGCATGTTAAGACTAACTCTTGAGCCTGGAGTGATTCTATTTGGGAGTCGGGGTAGAGCGGTAAACACAGACACCTGCTAATTAGTGTTAATTAACAGACAAATAAAATGCTAGAATCTCACCACAACTGAAGCACAAACTTCTTGGACAGTCTGCAAACTATATCATTTGTCAGATTATTCCATTACAAACATTCTTAAAGGCACCAACTCTGCATACACAGCTTAGGGTGAGTTCAATGAATCAAGCAGCTGTACAAATTAACGTTACAGGAGCTAATTCTAATCAGAATTTGTAAGATCATAAAGTTATTAAAGTTTGCAAATTGATTCTGAAATTGAGGCGCTGCAGTATTGTCTTACTGGCAGTTCTGGGTTCAAATTTCCTGGTCAGCTAGAGGCCTACCTGTGTAGTCTGCATGCTCCCTCACAGTCCAAAGGTGGGCTTTATGTGTTAACTAGTGATTTTAAACTTGCCACAGACATGCCTCTCTGTGTTAGACTGCTCCCTGCACCTCACTCTATGGAGGCTGAGAAGCACTTAAGAAAACTGATCACCAAGTAATTGCATGCATATGCAGCAACTGTATTATTACTGGGAGGTGGCTGAGGTTTTTAACAGACAAGAGATACAACCTATAAAGCTACTGTCAAGCAAGTATCTTATTAGGCCTACTGTTATCTTTGATTACACATGACAACAGTCCTAAAGTTTAAAAAAAAAAAAAAAAAAAAAAAAAAAAAAAAAGAATCGAGACAAATGGAAAATGCAGTTACTTAAAACCACCTGTGACCAGTAAGTAATCACAGCAGGCTAAATAATCCAGTGCTTTATGTGAACATTGATAGTCGTGACTCGGTGTGCTCTAACTATTAAGGTCTTTATCTTCGAGCTGAAAGTGAGAAATAAACTCCTTGCTCCCCTGTGCACAGAGGTGGAGAGCAGCTATGTAGCATCTCTGGATCAAGTGAAATTTCGTGCCCGGAGCCATGTTTAACAACCTTTTTTGCAACCATATTACAAAATTAGCAACTGGCAAACATTAGCATTAACAGCTTGGACCATTCCAGTATCTCAGACAGTTTTCCAATTCAGCATCATCATTTCTCCTTTACTTTAAGAACCGTCTCCAGCAGTGAAAGCTACTTTTACATTTTATTTTTTTGGTGCTATTTTGATTTCTTTTCTTTGCATGAGCACAGTTTCTATCTGACAGCTGTTGATGTTCGTGACAAGAATCTTTCAGAAGCTTTCAAATGCTTTAGCTTCTATTTGTGGTCCGATTCGCTCAAGAAAGGATCTTGTGGTACAAATTACATGAAACAAATGTGTCCAGGAAACCATTTTGCATTCTGTCGATGGTGTTATTCTCGTTACTGTTTCAAATTTACAATGAGCCATTACAGGAATGTGACTTCATGTTTTAGCTTTGTGGGGTTACTGCTCGAGTATAACTGCAAATATTTCAAAGTAAAAGGCTTGTTAAGAAATGGACAGACTTTTATTGTAACTATTTCAAATTAAAGTATCCCCAGGTGTTATATGTATGTTATGATTTATTCTCTATCATATTTAAGGTTTTGGTTCATATACTGTTGGTGGGGTGGATACTGGGTTTGACAACCATTCACATTTACACAAATGTGTGCATTATAAAAAGAGGAAAAGCTCAATATGATTTCACACTTCTGCCCAATAAGAGAGTTATTACTTCCTATTAGCTTAAGGCAACGTTGTATTTCAGTTGAAACAGTTGTTACCTGAAAACCATCACTTATGCTGGAGAAAAAGAGAAATAAAAGCTTGCCTTTCTTTGTGCTTGCTTTAAATAAAAGGCCTGTTTCGTTCGGCATCTGAGGTTATTAACAGCACCGGACACTATTCAAATAAACACAGTAAAAGCACTTGCTAATACAAACTGTGGCTAGCTTGTTTGAACACTCGTGTAGTTTCTCATTCACAAAGAATGCAGTACATGGCACAGCCTCATTTTGGCTCATTTAAAGCTCTGTTTATTAATGTGAGCTCTTCTAAATGAGCCAATAAATTAATTAAAACAAAAAAAAAAAAAAAACCACTACAAACTATAGCCAAGTACAGCCAGTGCAGTTTGGATTTTCATTCAGTTTTGCAAGCAATTTTCATGAAAACATACATTTCTTTTAAATGCATATGATAAAAAACTTGAAAAAGTTTGATTCTACCTTTGAGAACAAACCAGCTAAATCCCAGAAAGACAGTAAGTAAACATGTGTGGCTTCTGGTCTAATACTCTTATGCATGAAATACTTGTAATGTTTTTTTTGTTTGTTTTTTGCCATCTAGGGGTGGCATATGAAGCAAAATGACTTTACAACAACACTTCCACATTCAGCTGTTCTCCAAAGATCACCCACCCACTCACCTGCTCTGAAATGACTGACAAGTAAAGGAACAGGTTCCCAGAATTCTGTGCAAATGTTCATCAAGACCATCGATGAGTTTTTGTTTATTCTTTAAAAATTTTTGAAGACTGCAGTCACCTTCCACTTTGCATATCCATCCTACTTGTGCAAGTCACTGTGACACCCAACCCATCCTTCTACTTCTGTTGTTTAATGGTCACTGGCAAATAGCAAACACGTGGGAAAATGGGTAAATTACCGGCACCTTCCTATCATTATTAAACCTATCCCATTCCCTCTTCTTTGTCCAACTACAATAAAGTCAAATTGTCAAGATGCTTTCAGAAATTTCATTGTGACTTTAAAAACAAGTCCTGCGAGTTTTTAAACGCAGCATACAAAGAAATGCTTTGCCTTCTACTCAACACTAAATTATTTTTTATTTAAATGGCTCCAATCCGGAGGTGCAGCATGTCAGACCTCTGTGGCAAATAAATAATCTTAAAAGGCTTCTACTGATCCACAAGATCATCTGGTATCCCGCAGGTCTACAATAAATTAATAAAACCCCCGAAGTTAGCCATTGTTTAAATATTGATACTCTACGTGTATTTACATGAAACCAAAGAACAAAAAACAGAAAAATAGAAACACACTCATTGGCTCTCAGAAACAGGCTTTGACCCCTGACACGGCGAGGTCGGGCTCGTAAAGCTGGGTGATATCCCTCTTGCTGGAAGAGGGCAGAAACACGAGAAATAAAGTTAGCTGAAACCAGATGTTAGGATCCTGACAGACAGCTGATTCATTATCGACACCGACTGCACTACAAGTCATGAGCTGATTACCTTACAATGTGCCTTTTGATTTAAAAGACCTGTGCTCTGTCAGCTGAGATCAAAGGCAGACAGCACAGAGGCTTACAAAAAGAACCGCTGATAAACCTGAGGATGAAACACAAGAATAAATCATATCATCTATTGTTTCTTTAACAAGGATTCTTGTCTGCTGGCAGAAAAACTTTCCAGGCCATGTTTAAAAAGTAATGCTAACTTTTTCATGTGAAATCCGATGCGTTTTCAGATTTTGAGCTTCTCACTAACACCCGAGAGAAAAATCCTCTTGATAAAACACACACAAGCTCCTAAATCTTCTTAATCTCTGGGAAATAAGTCCATCTGTTGTGCATTTTGAACCCACACACGAGCCGATGAAGTGACGATTTTAAGGTGAATGATTTTTCCTACACTCGTTGGCATCTGGAGTTCCCCAAAGGAAACAGATCAGAAGTCTGCTTCAAGTGTTTTAACATTTTTTGCAACACATACTTCCACCCTGAAAGAACCAAGACAAATTACAGATTTACAGTCAGGCTTGAAAAGATTAATAAATTATTTTTTGCATCTCAGTGGATTGGGCAGCCCAGCTCACACTGTGCTATACTTTTTTGCATTTGGGAGTCATTGTTTATCAAATCCTCTGAACTTTCTTCATCAGTATCAAACTTATTATCTCTGTGTCATCAGCCTGCAGCCATGAAAGAGCAGAATCACACAGAGAGAATTTGAGAAAGTCCCAGCAGGAATGACACAGCCTCCTTTTTCCACAAAAATCATCCTCTTAAAACGGCCAGAAAGCTTCTGCACAAGCGCCTCCCTGTGCTCACCGCAGGATCAAAAAGACCTGTGTCATGCTACACAGTAGAGAGCAAAGCACACACAGGGGGCCGATGCCTCCAAAGCGACCGGAGCGAATCCATCCTAGTCAAAGCTCATCAGAGCTCACACTTGGCATCGGGGATCTGGTCTCAGGCTGACGGGGGCTGGAGCCTTTTTGGCCTCCGTGCAGCCATGGCAGGAAGGAAACAGTGGGCTAAAGAGGCGGCCGAGACCTTTACGGAAGACGCTGTTGGAGAGGCTGTAGATGAGACAATTACAGAAGCTGTTGCTGATTGCCAGCCATGTTGTGAGGAAGGACGCCACCTCGTGGTGATATAGGCCGGCGCTCTCTAGGAGGAAGTAGAGGATGTACGGCATCCACAGCACATAGAAGACACTGGTGATGCGGAAGAGCACCATGGCATAGCGTTTGTCCGGGCAGCCTTCGCAACGCTCTCCCCGCTCACCTTTATCACCCTCGGTCTGCGGGCTGAAGCGGGCTTGGCGTTGGGAGATCTCCCTTGTATGCTGCCGGCAGATCCGGAATATACTCCCATAGGTGAAGCAGACAGTAAGTGCAGCTGGTGCGTAGAGCAGCGCCACAATGAAGGTGCTAAATGCCGGGTTGGTTTTCCAAGAGAGTGCGCACCACTTAAATATGTCCCCATGATAACCTGGTTTCCCCCAGCGGAAAAACGATGGCAGGAAAATCAAAGCAGAGTAAACCCAAATGAGCACAATGCACACCCTCAGGCGGCATGGGGTGACCAGCGTGGTGTACGACAGCGGTCGTGTGATGGCGATGTAGCGGTCCACGCTGATGCAAGCTAGCGAGGCCATGGAAACACTCTTCAGCACAGAAACCATGTAGCCGAATCCCTTGCAGGTGAGCTCCTCATTCAGGCCTCGAAGGTAGTGGAGGAGGGACATCGAGGGCACGAGGCAGCTGACGCCCACCAGCAGATCAGCGTACGCCATGGTTTGGATAAAGTGGCTGGTGGTGTGGTGGTGCAGCAGCGGGGCACAATGGAAGACAAAGATCACCACCAGGTTGCCAGCGATGATGAGCACAGTGAGGAAGAGGATGACAACCACCTCCAGCACGCAGGTATCCATGCTGTGGGAGTAACCCATGGAGCCCAGCAAGCAGAACGAGGGAGAGCCGCTTTGGTTCGCATCAGAGGAAGAGTTCATGTTTGGACTGGAGAAGAGGGAGGGAGGAGAAGGGGGCAGTTTCAGCTCAACGCAGCCATCATCCTGTCATCCAAGTCTCTTTATTTTTTTAACCCTGAAGTTACAGCTCCAAAAACAAAGCATGCCCCTGTTCTTCTATATCAGCATCTTTTCTCCCTCAGCGGGCAGCGAGCCTGTCCTTAAAGTAGCAGTAATCCATCGGTGCATGCAAAACGCAGCCAGCCACTGCTGCTGCTGCTGGGGGTGAAATATGTGCATGTGTGCAACCTCGAGAGGCAGAAAAAAAATGTCCCAATGTAGGACAAGAGATGCCCGTCTAGTGGTGCAGTGCAACCCGTCCTCCCCCCCACACAGCTGTTTATCATACCCCCCTCCCTTGACTACAAATCCCGAGGTAAGCACTGTTCTCCAGCGGGCAGGAACCAAACAATTCAAACATTGAAAAAATAAATAAAAAGAGCCATCCACTGGCACTCTTCAAATGCCGGCAAAAGGGTAAAAACAGGGAGAGGAAAACGATCCCAAAATTCCCAGCAGCTTCTGTGTGCCGGCACTGAATGCTTCCTCAGCAAAGAAAGTCAAGGCGGTCCAATCAAACGGCACATCTGAAGGTAGACGCCTCATCCGCGGGTCATTAAAACACAGATTTTCATGAGCAGACAGTGTCCTGGAATCCTGGAGGCAGGCAGGGCAAACATCCAAAGGTGATGGATAATGTCACTGGGAGCTCTTCTTGTCAGGCTCAGTGGCGGCTGGTCGACTTCCAGTGTGTGTGTGAAGATGGAGAGATGTGTAGTCATGAGTGTGAGAGACAGAGAGAGATGAAGGAGGTAGACGGTGAACTGCTTCTCCTTTCTGCTGTAGTGGCGATACAGTGATGATGCAGCGCTGCCACTGCTGCTGCTTTCCTCTCCTCCCCCTTCACTCACTCGCTCTCTCTCTCTCGCTCTAACACACACACACACTTTCCTTCCCTTTCCACTCATTTCACTCTCTCTCTCTCACACACACACACACACACACTTCGCTTCCCCTCCTCCTCCTCTGTCCGTTTAAATTTTTTACTTCTTTCTGCCTCCCAGTGTCCCCACTCTTACTGTACCACAATTACAGAACTGAGAAGGAAAAGTTTTTAAATAAGCTTCAGAGCAATTGAAATTTATTATATATACACAAGAAAATATCTAAAATCCATAAGAAACTCACAAATGTTAAGCAGAAATCATGATTATGGCCTGGTGCAAATTACATCGGTGTGAGGATCATTTGTTTTGTAAGGCATCTATTGGATTTTGTTGATGCTTGAAATTAAGGTTGTGAGACTTTGATTGCATGGCTGCTTGATAGACTTCACATCCGCTAATGCGAGTCACCGAGGGAGATCTTTTAACAGTGTTTGTGGCAGACGTGTCATAAGAGAAAACACAGTAACGGGAAACGGACGATTAACTTCCAGAGGGTAGCGGGTTTGTTAAAAGCTTATTTTGCTCTTAATTTGAAGTTTTGAAATAAACTCCAAATTAAGAGAACAAAACCCATCATAAGATGACTGCCAAGTGGTGACCTGCTTCAACTAAGAGTTTGGCTTGTAGTGTTGCTTCTTTTTAATTTTATTGAAGGAAGTAATAGGCACATATTTAGGCTTTCAGTAAAGACCACCCAAAGGTTTTTGCTTTATAAATAAAAAGCAGCTTAGCAGCAGGTGAAGCTGCCAACATTTAAAATAATAACTCCAGACACAACAACTGGGTAACATCCACCTTTGTTATGCAGTCCAAGTTTTTGCTACAGACACTAAAGCTCATCATTTTAACACTGGCACTGCCGAATAAGTCAAGGTACTCACTGCTGCACTGTTTAAACAATTTAATGCTACAATATACACTCACTGACCACTTCATTAATCGCACCTGGCTAGTACTGGGTTGGACCCTCCTATTGCTGTAAGAACTGCTTTGTGACATATAATGAAGTTCTTTTGAAGCATAAATTATTCATTACAGTCTTCATTTTCTCTAAACATTTTTCTCTGCTCTCTTTCTTCCTTTGGGTCCCTTTCAGCATTACTCTAACCCCCCTGCAGTTCTCTGTAAGCTTCATTTTCATGGACCTCCATTTTGCTCCTAACAGGAAGCTCCTCCCCCTTCCACATCTGCTACCCAATAAACATCAAGCAGGATCCCCTCTGTACAGAGACCATACTCAACCCAACCACATGCACTCCGCACTCTCCCCAGCAGCTACACCGATCACATATGAACTACATATGTGCTCAGAGGCACTGCAAGCATAAATGTGTGTAAACAACACACAAGACAGTTTCTAATGGATGATTAAAATTTCTACAGATGCACATGCTAAATGTAGAACAAACACAGGAAAAGATGAAAGGAAAATAGGGATGCAAGAGAAAGGAATAAAGACCGGCATGGAAAAAGGTGAAGCACAATAGATCTGATTTTTTGGACCCAAAACACAGAAATTACAATAGCATTTCAGAAAATCTGAATCCAGCTCTAAATCAGAATTCATTTTAGTCATAAAACTCTTTACATTATATTTTACACTTAAATTATTGTTTATATTTAATCAAAAGGTATATTTTTAAAAAGTCCTATAAAATTACTAATTTGGCAAAATTTAAGTGAACTTACTCTGATGATGTCTGCTGTGTGAGCGGAATATCAAGAACACAAACTGATATGGTATAAAGCACCAAAAGAGAATACAAAGACAAGTGAAACAATATCCAAATATTCTGGCGCAGCTCTACTATCTGCTTAAGCATTCAGAAAACAAACTAATCAACTAGTTAACCCACAAAGTTAAAAACAGTCAGTATGTATGAAAGATAATCTGAATTAATTGTTTGGCAGCCTTTTGTAAATTATCATTACTCTTAGAGTTCACATATAAGCAACATTTGCAACGCAGAAGAGTGTGCGTGTGTGTGCGCGTGCGTTTTCTTACTATCTTGGTGGGGACCAAAATCTGAAATTTACTATACTGGTGGGGACCAAACTCCAGGTCTCCACGAGGTTGAAGACATTTTTCCCACTTAAAATGTGTTTTTAATGTCCGGGTTACCCTAAACCTAACCATAACCCAATTGTAAGTGATAGGCATTCCTTTTATGATGGCTAGGGTTAGGGTAAGCGGCTAGGGAAAGCATTATGTCAATGGGACGCCCCCACGAGGATAGCAAACCAGACGAAATACCACACCTGACATTAGAGAAGAATAGAATTAGAGTAGAATATAAGTGCACATTTGGAAAGATATTTCTTCATCTCATCTGTAATGTTTTCTTTCCTAAAGTTGTTTCTGTTAATGAGACATAAATGTGCCTTCATCCTGGAAATGACTGTTTCATTCTCACCTGAGCACTACTGAGGTTTTACTGTTTGAGCCACACACTGTGCATTATGGAATCTGGAAAGTCCAATCCTGGTTTCATGTTAAACTCCTAGGCTGCCCTCACCTTTTAGTTCTTTGTTGCTCACACCAAGTCACAAAAACGGAAATAAAATTTTAGACACAATGTAACTGCTCTGCATATTTGAAATGTTTTACCCACAAAATCTTTTCCACTTTTTTAAGATTCTCCTTGCTGCTTGTAACTGTCACACCAACACTTGCTCAGTTGTTTTTAGGCTACGGTACTATAAAATAAGAAGCCCATGTCCTATATGCGTCATTACCAAACCGTATAGTCTGCTGATTCACCACATCAAACCAAAGCATCTCTTGTGATATTTGGTGCAGGAAGAACTGGAGGGGTCACCGCAAGAATGTCGGCTCCTTCCAGCCTAATGGTGGGGAACAGAGACATCATTCAGACACTGTTTGTTTTCCTGGTACCATATGGTGAGCACTAGCCACCATGTTAGTGTCTATTTTTGCTTTCATTTCCAGGTCAAGGGTCAGAGGTGCCACATCTGCCAGACTTGTGAGGCTGAATATCGAGGTACCTGAATAAGCACCCGCGTTATCTCAGTTGTAAAGTTGTTGTAAAACATCAATGTGAACACAGACATCAGCGCCTCGTGGGTGTTGCCAAGTCAACACAACAGCAGTAAACATCAGGCAGGCCGACGGGGGAAAGCCACCTTGTGACTGATTGTTTGGAAAAAAAGAGCTTGTTATCCTGAGCCCGCTGGAGGCCAATTTGAACATCAGCACATTTTTCTTTAATTATGAATGCAAAGTTGCTGTTGGACAGCACCATCAAAGACTTAAAAAACTACAGTGGTAAATGAACATGATTCATAGTTGGAGAGTACACACTACACTTCTTTGTCAGGTTACCCAACCAATACAGAGGGAAAAAAAAAACTGGACTTCTTGCATAACAGCACAGACTTTGATTGCATTTATGATATATGAGAGAATAATGTGATCCGAAACGGCATCCAAGTTACTCACTTGGCATAAACAAGAGGAGAAAGAATTAGGCATAGGAGTTCAACAATTAACAGTAATATTACGTAATGTTTACAAGACTGATGAGACCTGCTATGATGGTTTGGAGACGATGAACATTGAACATCATTGAATAGCTCAGGTTTAGCAGTTTGAAGACAATATTAGAGTGCAAGGCTGGGATGTTTTGGACATGTGCAGAGGCGTATATATTGGGCAAAGGATGTTGACTATGGCAATGCCAGCCAGGAGGAAAAGAGGAATATGGCACTGGAGGTTCATGGATCTAGTGAAGGATTACATCCATTACGGCTGCCTTAGTCAGGAGCCTTGCGGAGTAATCTGGGTCCTAAACTCTGTCTGTTTCAGGTCCCAAAGTCAAACAAACACTGCGGCATCACTGACAGTTAAAAACTGTAAATTCTTTCATTTTTAATAAGATGAGCAGCATTGCTGCTTTACCAGGTGTAATAATTAAGTTTAACATCCAGGCATCCATGAAAATAGAATTTATTAAATTCAATGGAGTTAGAAGTTAGCAGGAAGTTAGCTCGCTAGTTTCCACCTAAACATGATATAGCATGTTCTGACTGAGAGCTTCCCATGATGCATTGAGTATTTCTGCTTCAGTCACCTTTCTCACTCACTGTGTTAATAGACCTCTCTGCTGAATCAGATTTGTTATTAATCTCTGGCTCTCTTCCACAGCATGTCTTTTGTCTTGTCTTCCTTCTCTCACCCCAACTGGTCGCAGCAGATGGCCCCGCCCATCCCTGAGCCTGGTTCTGCCGGAGGTTTCTTCCTGTTAAAAGTGAGTTTTTCCTTCCCACTGTTGCCAAAGTGCTTGCTCATAGGGGTCATATGATTGTTGGTGTTTTCTATGTATGTAATGTTATAGGGTCTACATTACAATATAAAGTGCCTTGAGGCGACTGTTGTTGTGATTTCGGTGAAGTTTATTTATTTTGGTGTTGTATAAATAAAACTGAGTTGAATTGAAAATTGTTTCATGGAAACACAACTGAATTGAAAATAAAATATACAAAAACATTGTGTAACAAATTTGTCCTAAAAGTGTCTTAGAACTAAACAACCAAAAACAAACCCACTCAAATAATTAAGAATTCTGTCAACATCTTTGTTCAAAACTTTGAGTATATTTTTATTTATTAGGCTGATAATAAGCTGAAGTCATGTTTTTATACTCAATTTTGAGCCAGCACACTGGACCTCTCCTAGGAAGTCAGAAATTTAATTTCAACCACTAAAACAAATTTTTATGTTTAGGAATGCAAGCAAATAACTGTAATTTGGGATCTTAATTGAAAAAACAGTAATGTGCTTTACTTTTTCCCTCTGCTTTTTTGTAAGATAGTAAATTTGAAAATTACTGGATGATAAGAGTAATTATATTTTAGCATTAAAAACATACATATTCTAGAAACATAAGAAATTGTTTTAGTAATTACCAATACTGTTAATTTAGGGTAGCTTGACACCCTACATTGGGAGGTGTTCTATTTGGTGGGGGATTTGTTAAGCACTGTAAATAAAAACTGATTAGAAACTACAAAAAAACATAAATATGCACCAGGCTTCATAGATGTTCTTCTTTCTGTATTGAACAGGCCTGTCAGTACAGTTGCTGTGTCCGTGGATGCTTCTCTGCATGTATCAAACAGAGCCTGGTGCCTTGTTTTTCTGCAGACTTTTGATGGCATTACTCATCTTCTGTTGTTAGATTTATCCTTTGTGCATTGTCATATCCTGGGGCTGGAGATATATCTTCTTATATTGGCAGTGGTGGTATTATTTGATAGTCACAATACCAGTTTTGACCTTGTTTTTAAAACCTAACGACCCTGCAGTGTGGTGGTAAACATCACTCCTGAGTAACCCCCTGCTGCAGCTGACCTTTTAGTCTGCACTTGAGCTGTAACAGAGGCAGGAAAATTAGGTCAACCTTTGTACATTACCTCTCATCCACCCTTGTTTAACATCTCCTTACAACCTTTTTTTAAGCTGATGAAGGGAAGGCATACGCTGCTTATTATGATTAATCTTCTCAGTGTATATATTTCCTTTTTGGCAGGCACTGACCATAAGGAATATATTTATTTTGACAGAATGTTTAGGTTAATCATGGTCTTCAGTTGCTCCCTCTGATAGGTGAAGGTAGAACTGAAAGATAGAAAGAAAGACTCCAGTGTTTTAATATTTTTAAGTTAACTTTTTTGCAGATAATTGTTTAATTTGACATGAACCATGTACAGAGACAGAAAGGCACAGTAAGCAACAAGTGCAAAGTTGCCCTCATGTGATATGTTCTTTAATAATTCGGACAGTTAATGCCCTCAACCCAAGAGACTTCTTAGAAATCTGGCCCATGTGGCCTATGGGTTGTGATAACTTGGGACTCATTGGCTTCTTTGTTAGAGATTCTGGAAAATTGTGCAAGCCAACTTTCCAGATAATCACAGTTTTTACATGAATCATTTCAAGTCAGTTATTTCAAATAATCACAGAAACAAACCAAATGGGAGTAAATTATTGCTAAGTGTATCTAAATCTGGGTCAGCTTGTTTGTTGACCTAATTGCTGTGCATATTCATCAGTTTACAGTCTGGGTATGTGCTGACTTTCACTGTGGTTAGGCTGTTTTCTAATGATACTCAAGAAGGCCAGTGCAGAGGGCTGAAGCATTGTTTGCAGTTCAAAGTGTCACAGACATACGGCAAAAGACTATTCTTCTTTTCAATTCCCAAATGATTTATTATACAGATTAATGAGGACCTATCATGCTAATGTTTTTATTCTTGGAGTCTGCTAGAGTACCAATGCATGATTCAAAGCTGAAAATTATTATTATTTAATTATTATTTATCTTTTACTCAGTTCACCCTCTGTCAGAAACAAGATGTTTTAAGTTTCCTAACATCTCATTTAAAGCAACTGTCTTCTGATTGGCTGCCCTTCGTAATCAGACACAGGTGGGTTGGGCTTCTGTGCTTTAAATGTCAACATTATGGTTGTCCCATTTGTATGACACAAACTTGTCACAAAGTGTTTAGACAAGTCTTAGCCTTTGGCTAAGAAAGTTTACTTGTGCATACACTGAGATGATTATTGGCCTTGTTTATGTGTGCATCCAGCATTGCGACAGGAAATGATGCCTGTTGTACAGGGTGGGCCATTTATATGGATACACCGTAATAACATGGGAATGGTTGGTGATATTAAAGTCCTGTTTGTGGCACATTAGTATATGTGAGGGGGCAAACTCCTCAAGATGGGTGGTGACCATGGTGGCCATTTAGAAGTCGGCCATCTTGGATACAACTTTTGTTTTTTTCAATAGGAAGAGGGCCATGTGACACATCAAACTTATTGGTAATGTCACAAGAAAAACAATGGTGTGCTTGGTTTCAATGTAACTTTATTCTTTCATGAGTTTTTTAAAAGTTTCTGACCACTTATAAAATGTGTTCAATGTGTTGCCCATTGTGTTGGATTGTCAATGCAACCCTCTTCTCCCACTCTTCACACACTGATAGCAACACCGCAGGAGAAATGCCAGCACAGGCATCCAGTATCCGTAGTTTCAGGTGCTGCACATCTCGTATCTTCACACCATAGACAATTGCCTTCAGATGACTCCAAAGATAAAAGTCTAAGGGGGTCAGATCGGGAGACCTTGGGGGCCATTCAACTGGCCCACAACGACCAATCCACTTTCCAGGAAACTGTTCATCTAGGAACTGCTCGGACCTGGCACCCATAATGTGGTGGTGCACCATCTTGCTGGAAAAACTCCGGGAACGTGCCAGCTTCAGTGCATAAAGAGGGAAACACATCATCATGTAGCAATTTCAAATATCCAGTGGCCTTGAAGTTTCCATTGATGAAGAATGGACCCACTATCGTTGTACCCCATATACCACACCAAACCATCACTTTTGTTGTTCCAACAGTCTTGGAGGGATCCATCCAATGTGGGTTAGTGTCAGACCAATAGCGGTGGTTTTGTTTGTTAACTTCACCATTCACATAAAAGTTTGCCTCATCACTGAACAAAATCTTCTGAGTGAACTGAGGGTCATGCTGCAGTAGCTGGAATTTGTAAGGGTACCATTTGTGAGTAGCTAATATCCACCGAAGGGATGTTCGACTAATGCCACTCTCCAGTGACATGCAGCTCTTGCTGAATGAAGCTAGGACAGCCACTGATGTTTCTTCATTAGTGAAAGTTTTCTTGCGTCCACATTTTGGCAAATCCAACACTGAACCAGTTTCACGAAACTTAGCAACCAGTTTGCTAACTGTAGCATGGGAGATGGGTGGTCTCGTAGGGTGTCTTGCATTGAAATCTGCTGCAATGACCCGGTTACTGCATTCACTAGATATCAACACAATTTCGGTCCGCTTCTCACGTGTTAACCTCTTCGACATGTCAATGGTTGTGAACAAGAGAAACTTGTAAATAACTCATGAAAGAATAAAGTTATGTTGAAACCAAGCACACCATTGTTTTTCTTGTGACATTATCAATAAGTTTGATGTGTCACATGGCCCTTTTCCTATTGAAAAAACAAAAGTTGTATCCAAGATGGCCGACTTCTAAATGGCCACCATGGTCACCACCCATCTTGAGGAGTTTGCCCCCTCACATATACTAATGTGCCACAAACAGGACTTTAATATCACCAACCATTCCCATGTTATTACGGTGTATCCATATAAATGGCCCACCCTGTACTTTTAAATACTCTAGAAACAACAAGTAAGCCTACAAGTGCGATAGCCAAGCACTCTAATGGGTTGATATGGTACTACAAGGTCATTACGATAAGATGGGGCCTGATTATTTAAGACCTTGTATGTGAGGAGCAGGATTTTGAATTCAATTCCGGATTTAACAGGAAGCCAATACAGGAGAAATATGCTCTCTCTTTCTAGTCCCTGTCAGTACTCTTGCTGCAGCATTTTGGATTAGCTGAAGGCTTTTCAGGGAGTTTTTAGGACATCCTGATAATAATGAATTACAGTAGTCCAGCCTGGAAGTAATAAATGCGTGAACTCGTTTTTCAGCGTCATTCTGAGACAGGATTTTTCTAATTTTAGAGATGTTGCGCAAATGGAAGAAAGCAGTCTTACATATTTGTTTAATATGTGCATTGAAGGACATGTCCTGGTCAAAAATGACTCCAAGGTTCCTCATTGTCTTACTGGAGGCCAAGGTAATGCCATCCAGAGTAAGAATCTGGTTAGATACTATATTTCTAAGATTTTAGGGCCAAGTACAATAACCTAAGCTTTATCTTAATTTGGAAGCAGAAAATTTGGTCATCCAGGCATTTATGTCCTTAAGACATTCCTGCAGTTTAACTAATTTGTGTGTGTTATCTGGCTTCATGGACAGATAGAGCTGGGTGTCATCTGCATAGCAGTGAAAATGTATGCTATGTCTTCTGATGATACTACCTAAGGGAAGCGTGTATAATGTAAACAGAATTGGTCCCAGCACTGAACCCTGTGGAACTCCATAATTAACCTCAATGTATAAAGAGGACTCTCCATTTAATTGAACAAATTGGAGTCTATTAGATAGATACAATGATACAAACCACTGCAGCACAGTACCTGTAATATCTACAGCATACTCTAATCGCTTTAATAGAATATTATGTTCAACGAATGCTGCACTAAGGTCTAGCAGGACAAGCACAGACACGAGTCCACTGTCCAAGGCCATAAGAAGATCATTTGCAACCTTCCCTAAAGCTTTTGTTGTGCTGTGATGAGCTCTGAATCCTGACTGAAACTCTTCAAATAACCCATTCTTCTGAAAATGATCTGTTAACTGTTTGACAACTACTCTTTCAAGGATTCTTGAGATCAAAAGAAGGTTGGAGATTGGCCTATAATTAACTAAGACAGCAGGATATCGATGCATTATTAATTTTAGTTTAGCTTTTATTAGTTTACCTTAGCTTTTTTCAGTTATTAGAATATGAAGCCTACTTGTCAGGGGCAGATTTTAGAGGTTCACAACAAAAACAATGCTGTGTAAACCCAGCTGATTCGCGGTCATGTATTCATCCTGAAGTAAACAAACACCAAAGCCTCACCAGCCTTTGACCAAACTGACCAAAGACTGAAACTAAAGGTATTTGCAGTACTGTTTTTAAATTGAATCTTATTAATACACATTATTGTTTAATCTAGTACTTTTTTCCCAGCATTCTAGTTTTTTGTTTGTTTGTTTTTATTTCAGCTAACCAAAGTGTTTCATCACACCTACTTTCAGTTTAGTTTTACATAACTGTAAAAATCATGAAAGGCATGTTATTAAAACTACCAAAGAAGGGCATCCTAGACCTCTCCATCCACATTAGCTGACCAGAGTCAGCATTGCACTCCAGCAGGAAGGGTTCAGATGGTGCAAACGATATGATGAACAAACCTTTGCTTTTCACAATATCCTTGAGGAATCTCAAGCATTGTCTGGAATCGATTGCATTTCTCTGCATCAACTTCAAAGACCTCAATTTAGTAAATGGTAAATAGACTGTTACTGCTATAGCACTTTTCTACTGCAAGTCTTGTTCACCTAGTCACACATAGTCGCACTTGCACCCTGACTCAGGCTTCATTATCTTCCCCAAGGATATCTTGACATGTATGCTAGATTTAACCATCCCATTGGTAGAAAACTCACTCTACTTCTTAAGCTATGGTCGCCCCATCTGACAATATTAATCTTATGAGCCAGTTTTACCAAAAGTTCAAGTGTAGCATCATCTTAGTTCACAGATTGACATTGACTGAGAATCAATCAAAGTAAGGATGGCTGTAGCTCAGGAGGTAGAGGAGGTCATCTGCTGATCGGAAGGTTGGTGATTTGATGTCTCCATATCTTTGGGCAAGATACTAACTCTAAGTTGCTCTCTGATGCATCCATTGGAGTGTGAATGTTAGTTTGAAAGCACATAAAAGCACTGAATGCATAGAGTGAATAGGTGAATGGGTGGCATTGTATAAAGTGCCTTGGGTGCTATGTAAGAAGTCCATTTACCAAAGTATTTCATTGTGATGTCCACAGACATGGTTATGTGTGAAACCACAGCAAATGTACAAAGTAGTATATAGTAGATTAAGTTTGAGGACCTGAATTATTAATAAACATAATTAGTAACAAGACAAGTAGCAAAACAGTTGGCGATAGGAGAAAAACGAGCATCTCACCAGAACACGGTAACAGTTACATCAAGCTTGAACTTAAAAATCAAAGATACAGACATAAACAGTTCTATTCCCTCTAGTCTAATCCTTTATCCAGTCTCATTGGGCTTAAAAATCCATTTTTCAAGGTTAATTTGACCAGAAGAGCAGCAGAGACTGTAACAAATATAAACGTAAATTAAAAAAAATAACACATGACACAGAGTGAACACAACATCCAGATCATATGAAATAATTTCCCCCAGGGATCAATAAAGTATTCTGATTCTGATTCTGAATAAGATATTATGAACGAGAGCAATTTCCAGAGCAATGACAAAGAGGACCGCTTCCTTAGTTCTTTATAATGTCCTAAAACGCCTCCACAGTAATCACTTGTGATGGCTTCAGATCATACAGCAGATTATTCCAGGAAACAGAAAACACATATTTAAAAGCATTTTTTCCTGATTCTGCTCTGATTCTGGGGGTCAAAACAGGGCTCTTTGAGACCAAAGGTTGTGTGACTATTGTTTTTACCATAACCAGTATATCCTCAGATAACAGTCATGCAGAGATTTATAATTTCCCACGCGTGGGACTAATAAAGGTTATCTTATCTTATATACAAAAACCATGTAAAGGGAAAGTGTGGCCTTACAGAGACAAGAGCATACAGAGAACAGAGTTGTGAGATGATAATGGATCAGACACACAGAAATCTGTTATTAGCAAACTTACGGGAGAAGGACAGGCAAATGGGACTAAAGAGAGGATCACCCAACCCTTCTTCTTATCTAACATCCCAAAAGGTCACCGTTTCATAAAGGGAACTCCTAAATCAGACTAATTAACTTAAGTGATTAAATTACCTATACAACTACAACAACTACAAACCATCAATAACTGCTGAATTGTTCGTTCGAGTTCTTATTGAACCTTCAGTCAGTTTCAGACTGACGGCAGCAGGTAGAAGAATCTTTTCTTTATTCTTTAAATAAGTAATGAAATAAGTGTTCTCATCTGAAATCATGAGGGATGGCTGTTTGAATGATCACATATTAGTCAAATGTACACTGTTAACAAGCCAACAAGCTCACTTTTTTTTCCCACCGGCTCATACATGATTCATGATGTCATAAATTCGCGCTGATATTTTTCCCCCGTTTTAAACCACCCTCTCTGTTTTTTACCCCCTCGGAGAAACATTGTGACCTGCGAGAACTCCAGTTAAAATTGAATTAACCTCAGGCACATGGTTCATTAGTGGAAGGCCTGCCTGGTGCCATAGGCAATTAGCTTTTACAGTCCAAGTCTGCACAGTCAGTTCTGTGTTCTGGATGTCACACAGACACACACAGAAACACACAAATGCAGGATGCAGCCTATTAGCATAAAAAAAAAATAGAGAAAACAAAATCTAACATGTCACATCCTCTTGGTTTTCAAATCTTTCTGTTCTTCTGAATTGAAGCCTTACTCCTGATCAGAGTAGCCTTGCCTGTAGATTTGTATCTTTGAAGCAGTTCCTCTTCTGGAAACAGCAGAGGAAGTAAGATAGAGACACACACAGCGAATCAGATGTTGTCCAGGTGCTGGCCCACCTTTAATAAGAGTCTTGTTCTGCTCACTGCGAGCTAGAAGGCCGCTCTAACCAGAACCTGTACATGATGGAGAACTGCTGCTGTGAGCTCAGGTCAGCATAGCTCACCAGACTGCAGAGCAGACGTGGGGAGTTCCTGCTGCAGTGAGTGCAGAAAGAATCAGGAACTGACTGCAGCAGACTTTTTGCACCATTACTTATTGACACATAATGGAAATTATTCAGGCCAATCACATAATGTTCATAACTGCAGCTTCTCCAATGTCCACTTGAGGATGTCTTTAAAAGAGAGTTAATCCCCACAGACTCCCATGGTATAGTCCTAAATTTACAGCATAGTTAATAATGTTACTGCCTCACAAAAAAAATAATTTTGATCTCTGCAGATAGTTTCCAACTTCATAACAACTCTGAAGAAGATGAATTTTTTCTAACTCATTCACCTGAGTACTAGAGATAGGCACATAGTGACTCTGACAGCTGCCCCATGGTCACATCAGGCTCCCAACATGGCAGCAGCTAAAACATAAATGTTCAAAACCAATCACATCCATCTTTAATACTCACTATGGGAAATCCAACTTGGACACTACTTGGGCTGCTCTCTCCCCCCCCTACCCTTCCTTCACTGTTTCAGGAAATCTCAATATCAACATAGACAGGCTTCAGAAATGTGAATCTAAAGGTTTGCAAATATGGACCTCAAGCTAAAAATGTAAAACTAACAAGCTCACAGTGAATAGCTAAAACTAAAGCAACATGAATCCTCACGACCCTCAACATCATGACGGTGAAGTAACCGTCCAAAGACTCTGCTTGAGTTGTAAAATATACAGACCTGATGTGACAAATGATGAGGGAATGAAGGACACTAAAAGAAAACAGGTAAGCAGACAGTACAGCAATGATGGAGTTGGAGTAAAATAAAAAAGAATTACACTAGACCTGCTATTAAATAGTTCCTGCACCTTAAAAAAAAATCCATCATTCACCAGTGTTGGGTGCCTTTAAGTTTTTATTTATGATTTTGAAGCCTAGTATTTAATCAGCAATCAGGTTGACACTAAACTGGCCAACTATTTTCATGACCAAATAATATTTCTCTAAGCAACGGTGGTCAAATTTTGATGCCTTCCTTGTCTTCAAGAAAACTTCTTCATCTTTAGATAAATAGACAGACGTTTTCTATCATTTTCTATTTACTCTATTAAATTGTTAAGGTTAAACAGCTGAACACAAAATGAGGCTGTTTTGAAGCCAGATTTTGTCAGACTGTTTGTAGTTAAAAGGGGAAAAAAATCTGAACATAAACATCCTTTAAAATAGTGACTAAACGTTGCCACAGAAGTCACAGAAGCTGACTGTGTTGAACTCCCCACCAGCTGCTGAGCAGTGCAGTCACATCATGCAGGGTTTGTTATGTTCATGGCAGTGGTTTACATTTTCTGAAAGGTGTCAGCAGATAAAGGTCAGAGGTCAGCAGTGTTCATGTAAACCTACCTGAGTGATGTGGACCAGAAGACAGAAAAAGTCACTGTGACTGCTTAATGAAACCTTAAGTCTTAAACTGAGTTAAGGTTAGATTAGAGTTTTCTATAAGTTTGTTTGGTTTTTTTTGTATTCTTTGCACAAAAAAAGCTTAATTTAATAAAGTAGTAATGAAGGGTTTGCTCATTTCAGTAATACAGGGTTTGTTCATTCTATGAGAATGTTTAGCTTGGTTTTTATTAAAAACAAAATGTTTTGGAACTTTGTGAAGGCAGCTGACTCAAGTCAGAAGTGGGAAGTAACGAGGTACAAACACAGTAGGGACGGGAATCAATGCAAATTTAGCAATTCTGATTCCATTATCGATATCACTTATCAGTTTGATTTCTTATCGATTCTCTTATTGATTCTCATTGGATTCTCATTAGCTTCACTTTGAGCCACCACTATCGTTAAGGCATCAAGCGAATTAATTGCATGCCTTGCGGTTAAATGTTAGGTAACTTACTATACATGCACTAATTACTCCCAGGAGAAAGTAATTTGTTATACCACTCGTTACATTACTTTTGCATTTCTCCGTAAAATGAATTGACAAACACAGTCTCATAATTACCATTTAATAATATAAACATATAGGCTAGAGTTTCACAGATCAATACATTTTCCTATCATAATGAGGACACATATAATCTTTCTCTTAGCATTTAGGTATGAACACAAAGCACAGAGCAAATATGGGAACCGGCACAAAGAGACTTCAAAGCAATCGCCATGGTGACGCTGGAAAAACTTGCCACCTGATATTCGTACTTCAGAGTCTATACAGTCTTTCAAATCCCATCGTAAAGCTCACTTTGTTATGTTGGCTTTTAATCAGAGTTCATTTTGAGTACCATCAGTTTCTTTTGTTTATATTAAATATAATGCATTTGCTTCACCTCATGTCTTATTCTTCTGTATTTATTTTTATATGGTTTCCTCTTGTTCATCAACTAACTTGCGATGCACTGTGGTCAACTTGCTTTTAAATGTGCCATAGAAATACAATTGACATTGACCTTAAAATTTTACCAGAGCATCTTTTTAAGTGCCTGTACTACTTCTTCACTATACAAAAACTTACCTACTTTTTCCAATTATAAATGCTGTATTGATTGTTAACAGATTTGACTAATCCTACAAAACTGATTATACGCTAAAACTGAGACGTTTATTTCAGCTCACGCACGTTTGGAGGGTTTCATGGATACTCTATCTTGGAATACATTAGGTCTCTTAGTAGCAACTGAGCATTAGTTAAATGCCAGAGCCTGCCGGAGCAATATTGTCCACACCTTTATGACCAGTACCCATCGTCTGACGGCTCATTCTGCTGCTCATTTCAAACTGATTTCTTGAACATGAAAAAAAAAGAGTTTAAATAAGTGAGTGGGTTCATCACCATCATTCACCTCCTCATTATCAAAAGCTGCAGTGCACTGAGTGGAGCTGAGGAGTTTGGTCATTCAGGACCTCAGAGCAGACCCACTACTCCTTCACGGCAAAAGGATCCAATTGAGGCGATTCGTATTTCAGAAACTGCTGATCTACTGTGATTTTCCCACACTACCATCTCTACGGTTCACAAACGTCAGAAAAAAAGAAAATATCCATTCAGTGTCAGTTCTCTGAGTGAAAATGCCCGGTTGATGTTCAGATCAGAGGAGAATGGACCACTTCAAGCCTATATGATGGAAACAGAAGCTCAAATAACCACTTAGTACAACCAAGCTATGCAGAAGAGCATCTATTCACGTTAAACCTTGAAGCAGATGAGCTACAGCAGCAGAAGACCTCACCCGGTGCCACTCCTATGAGCTGAGAACAGAAAACGCAATAGAAGACTGGAAAAATAAATGCTGCCTGGTCTGATGAGTCCTAATCTCTGCTGTTATATTCAGACGGTATTGTCAGAATTTGGTGTGAACAACATGAAAGCATGGATCCACCCTGGCCACAGTTTACCCATCTTTTGATGCCTGTTTCCAGTATGATAACACATTATAAACAAAGCTCAAATCATCTCAAACTGTCTTCTTGAACATGGCAATGAGTTCACTGTACTCCTGCGGCCTCCACAGTCACCTGATCGGAATCGAACAGAGAACCTTTGGGATGTAGTGAAATGGAAGATTCACATTATGGAGTGTGTAAGTGTCTTTTTACTTTCTGCTCACTGATACCAACAAAAATCAAATGAAAAAAGACAAAAACTAAATCAATATCTGAAGCCAAAATTAATTATTCCTTATTATAGCCGTCTAAAATAACACCAGTATCTCTGTTGATCTTACAATCGTGTGTGTGTTATACCTACAGAGCAGTAAGAAATATAAAAGAGTGGAAGCCACCCTCTACACATTTCTGAAAATCTTGTGTTTAATGGGATAACCATGACAATTACATTCTGAAGCAAATTTCTAAATAGTTTCTAAGCATTCTTGGACAAAACATTCCACGAATTGGACAAAGAAAAGAGCTGATACTTCCAAGTTTGGTTTGTTTGATATGAAAGCATCCACTGAATGCCTTTAACTTAATTTAATCATGACTTGGAAATTCTCCACCACTGCAGCTGCTCACCGAACCAACATAATAACTTAATAATCATAATTGCATTGCATTGTTTAAGTGGAGGCCTGTAGATTAGACAGCTCCCCGTGGGCTAAGCACACTTTTCCAAACGGGCGTTTCAGTTAATGGTTCCCTGGAAAGAGCACTGTGCTAAAGGCTGATAAATGAGCACCTCCATTTATGGTACTCAACACACCCAAACACACACGTGTACACACACACAGCTGGCAGACAAGCACTAATTTTAGTTTTAATTGAATTCACCACCTCTTGAATTCATCTCAGGGTTGTGATTAAGAACAAAAGCTGCGCTGTGAAACAATCACGGCTGATTTCTCCTTCACAGCTCAGAAACACCTCTGCTGTTCCCCATGACTGATTTTCAGCTGAAGTGTGCAGTGAGGGGAGGAGACCAGTGTGTATAACAGGCCTGTGTTTTTAAGACTTTTTTCTTAGCAAGAAGCACATGTGTGGGCATGTGTTCATGAAGACACCGTGTGTTTGCATGCTTGAGTGTGGATACCCGTCCATCTCATGCATTGTGCTTTCAGCAGCCACAGTTATTGTCAAAATTGGCCCGGGTTCCTGCACTATTAAAATCCCCAAATCAATGCTTTTTTAAGACCTTTTTAAGACTTCAATTAAGGAAATGCACTTGTGAAATGATGACATATTGACCCAGTTTCCTGCGCTTGGATGGAGCCTCTCGTTTTTTTTTTTAAAATTGTGACGCAGTTCTTTGTCTTTTGTTTTTTTTAATAAACACAAGCACCCAAAAACCATTTGGAGCCTCTCTAGCTTATTATTCATGCCTAGCACATCTTTAAACTAACTCACAGTGTGCATGCAATATTCCCGACACCAAAAATTCAACGCCAAATATTCAGAAAGCAATCGTACTCACGCTGAGTAAAGTGTAAATGAATACACTAAGTTTTGGATTAGAACTTTTTTAAGTGCAAATAGTCCAAACTGGTAAAAAGATCTTAATGACCACAATGTTGTGGTTTGTTTTGTTTTTGGTGAATTCTTCCTGCTATATGTTGTTGTTTGCCAATCAACGACCCTGAATATGACCTGTTATTAAGGACAATGTAACCGTCATCCTTTATATTAGGGTGACTACAGCTCTGTAGCTAGAAAATAAGGTTGCACTAACCCTCCAAATATTGCTGGTTTTTAGTTTGTGTCCGAGTCAAATAATTTAGTAAGAACATGGTATATCATATAGCTACTGTTAGCTTCTAACTCAGCCGAATAAAATTCCTGGACATTAAGCTTTACAAAACATGTCTTTCTAATAAACAAAATCAAAAGCAACAACAATACTGAACAAGTGAATATATAAATATGACATCTTGTTGTTGAGAAAATGTGACATTTTAGACTCTTGGTCTTGCCAATTTAAATTTTGGATTAGATGGGAACACACACTGCCACAAACACAGCAACGTAACAAATGTTTGTTTTTTCTGCAGCTGACAGAAAGAAACATATCACCCGATATCACAAATCATCAAATACTGGTCAAGCTTTAATCCATGTGCTGGTTTCAAATATTTAAAACAATTTACCATTTTTTACAACACTAATCAACAAGTGCACCGAGGCTCTGGGACATAAATATACTCAGTTTGAAACCAGAATAAGTTAAAACATCAATGTTCTGTCATGTGACTGTAGAACAGGGACTACAAGAGGAAGAAATGGAAAAGGACAGTAATGACGGAAAGAAGGATTCATTTCAGTGACTATGATGTTAGGAGGGAAAAAAAAAAAAAAACAAAAAAAAAAACCACACAGATGAGAGACTGAGGTCCCAGAGTGAAATATCTCATTAACTCCAGAGGTCAAATGTTACAGTACCTTGTGCCACATTTAGTGTTCTGTTAAATAAAAACCAGGTGTGTGCTAAAGCTGAACAGACCTGGAGATAAGTTGGGGCCTAAAAAGATTACAGCTCCCCCCTGGGCTGGGTCTTGTTTGTAATGTATACTTGAGCAGAGGTTCCCAGGCGCTCCGGTCTGACCTACTTCCACAGTCCTGGCAGCTGAACTCAAGAACCCCTGCATCAACACCGCCCATCACACTCCAGATGTGCTGATCTGAACTAAACTGGAAGCTATTTAACAATGCTTACAACATAAAAATCTATATTACTGTAATAAATCTTCATTTGGTCTAGCTTTTCTTCAAACATGAAATGTGAACTTCGGTGAATCTTAAAGTTAGTGACATGGCTGCTTACACAGCTGTAGCTGCTAGCTGTATGCTAGGACTCACCTTCACTAACTTCAGTTTATTGTCACTGAGCCTTACCTTTCAATTGTGTTTTTATGTTTTTTGAGCAAGGAATTCTCTAACAAATCATTGCCTGAATGAGTCTAAGCACAACTCGTGGGGACTCGACTCAATTGGTTTTATTCTACTTACATTCCTGTTTAACAGGAAGGTTACTAAGTGCAACCGTAACTGTTAAATATTAATTTATGTAACGTAGACACATGATTTTCACTGATTTAATCAAAGTTAATTTCTGTTTTACTAGAAATAGATTGTATGTAACATAATCAAAACCCTTTTCTTCTCACTCAGTAGGGGCTTCTAGCTCATGAGTCTTAGTTTGTTGTTTGAGAAGACCGGTACTTTCTTGGAGTAAGTAAAGATCTTTTTTTTTTTTAAAAAGCTCACTTTCCCTCTCATAAACAGTCTACATTCATTCACATCATACAAACACCATGAATTTGTATTCTCTAGTGCGTGCATGAGACAAACCCAGGCATGTCTGAAAGCCAGAGTCACGCGTCTTTTCTGATACAGACTTAGCATCTGAAAATGAACTACTTCAAAAAACTGTTCCTGCTAAAAGTGGAAACAACAAGGTTGTTTCACCACTTGAGGCAAGAACATAGTGTCAAGTACAGCCTGGTTATGAAGGAAGTGATAGTGGTAAGACAGCCATGCTGATTCATCATGGAAATGACTGATGTGGTTACATCATGGAAAAGCAGTGCTTTAGCAGCTAGTTATAATATCCTAGATATAAAATATTTCTCAGTGTTATTGTGTGAATATATAGCGCAAATATATAACGCAGGCATCTGATGAGTTACAAGTTTTAGCTACTTTCGCTGTTGTTAAACTAAAGTGTAAATGAGTTATTTTAAACTTCATTCTTCAAGTTTGCTGGAACAGAAATTGCAAATGTTCTTGAAATATCATGTCATAATTATGAGGCTATATCGCTGCCCCCCAAGCATTAGCCAATTAGAAAAGAGAGGGATTGTCAAATAATAGTAATGGAGACACAATAATATTTGGAAACAACTTACCACTCTCACTCAGAAAGGAAACAAAGACAACAACAAAAAGCATGAGCACAGAGGCGACAGGGTCTAATTAGCAGGATTCTGTGGCCCATGCAGCAATACAGCAATAATAAAAATTTAAAACATGAAAATCTGGTAAACTTACCTTTAATACTGCGACATTACTGCGACTTAAATCCGGACATAAAAGCCACTTTGTGAGGTCATTCAAGAGCTTGTAGCCTCTTTAGCTTGTTAGCAAACATTCCTCTTCGTGTTTTTCTGATATTCATTTCCTGTTATTTGTTTTGCTTATTCACTGTAATGGATTCAGTTAAAGGTCCATCCGTATTTAATGAAATCCCGCGTGACACCTGCGTCATAGACGCTGGCCCCTATATGAACTTTAACCTTTGGCAGGAAATACTCCCACAAAAGTTGAAACAAGCCAAAAATACTTGAAGTAGAAAAATAACATAAAAGCCGTTTATCTAAAGTTACATACGAAAAAGTGGATTTTTTTTCCCTTTTCTTTTCTTACTTTTTTTGCATTAAAAATCAAATAGCTGTGAGTTATCAAAGTGGTTAATCACCTAATCATTTCAGTTTGACTACTAGGGTAGTTAAGCAACACAATAGAGATTAATATTTTATAATTTCATCAATTTTTTGTTTATTTTTGTGTTTTTAAAGGTGTGATGGAAAATTAGGTAGTATTTTTTTTTGAAAAGTGTTATTAGTCGAAGAATGAAGGCGTACATAATTTTAAAAGTCTACGTATATTAAAGGAATTTTTTAAATTGCATAAATACATTTAGCATCTTTACATTACATCCACAGATCAGAGTAATCCTTCAATGAACCTTCGTCCACTTAGTTTTAGCCTTTCCTTCTTTCTTTAAACCAATTTTCTGAGTGTTTAGAGCTTTTGGTTCACATTAGATTACCTGTACAAACACTGACTTTGTTATTTTAAATGTTGGCATGTTTCATATGAGCATCCACCATTACAGTAGTTTGTATATCACAGAAAGTAGAAGGAGAATAATAGAAAAATTGTATTTCCTGCAACCTTGAGCCCTTCACTTGGCTGACTGTTTAAGTCAGGCTGAAAATACAATGATAGTTTATATAAAACATTAAACACAAACCTAAAAAAGGAGGTTTTAATGTAAAATCACATTGTACAAAAAAAAAGCATGTGGATGTTTGAGTGCAGGAGGAAAAAAGAAATGATGTTTAGACTGAATGTGATCATTTTCTCACAGGTTACATTTTAATATTTGGGTCCCACAGGTCACTAATAAAATGTTGCATTAAATATTTACCTTTGACTTCTTTTTATATAAAGTCAACAAGACATTTTTGTTCTTATGAATATGCTGTTATATAACTACTGAGAATCTGTTTTTCTTATTCTTATTGTTTCTAAAAACCTAAAGACCATCTTACTCCATGAACAAAATCAGGATCTTCCAAGAATGATGAGGCTATTATCCAGAGAACTGACTGGTCAGGTGCTGGTTTTTCACCTCTTGAACTCTTATCTCGACCTAACCTTCTCTGGATCATGTTAGGCCACCTTTATAAAAAAAAAACAAAACCCCAGAGTTAAATCTCAGGTAAACTCTGAGGTTTTTACTCTGAGTAAGCAAAGCTACAAAGGAGCAATAGTTCACACTTACTGGACCTTTACGTTATAGTTCATCATCATGTTTTATGTCCTAGTTATTCATTCAAATGTATTAAATCCAGCTGATATATGTTATTTTAGAGTACTGATAAATTAGTCTGAGTCATAACGTTTTTTTGCAGAAACTCCACAGGGGCATCTCCAGTTTCACCCAAAATTTACTTTTTTACATTCATAATAAATGGAGTAAAAACAACATTTTTAACAAATGATTCTCCCCAGGACACTGATATAATGCTTTAAGGTTTAAATGTGTGTTGGCTTTGGAATATGAGTCCAGTACTATATAGCTGACCACGTGTGATTTTATTGGCGGACAAATTGCTGATGAAAGTAAATCAGCTTGTTATTTGGCCATTAATTTTATTAGCAGAGTTACATTTAATGGTTTAATTTAATTTGATATGAGCCTGAGGGGATCGTGAGGACATGCCAGACTGGGATAGAAAGGATGATGAGCCAGAAACAAACAAATAACTGAAGAATCATAAAATGCAGCATTAGTGCTTTACAATAATGACCCGAACCTGAAGCAACATCAAACCTTTGAAATTTAGGTTGCTGTGATGAGGCGCTGCAGGCTTTGAATCTGCCTCAGACCTGTTCCTGTGAGCTGGAGGACCTGAGGTGAACCAAGGCAGGCATGGGAATCCATTCAAACTCCACACAGAAAGGCTGGAGCTAGCTTTTTAATATGCATGTTTTTATATATGTTTTTGTATCAAAACAACAAATAAAGATTAATCTTTTGACATAAGTGTAACACGTGTTTGTTCATTTTTAATTTTCATGTCAATCATCTCTATATCCTGACCTCTTAGGGGCCAAACATGGCTCACAGACTGTCAGGGGCTCAGTATAACCTACGATGGACATAATATTAACTACATCCAGATGTGGGTACACTCTTTAAAAAAAAAAAAAAATCACAGCACAGGGCAGCTGGAAATCATTACTGTATTTTCCCAAGGATAATACAGCCTTTCCAATTTCTATAGAGACAGATAATCCAGTATGTAACATTTGACTGAAGAATTTCACCTTATAACAAGTCAGTGAGTTTAAATACAGTGGGGCAAAAAAGTATTTAGTCAGCCACCGATTGTGCAAGTTCCCCCACTTAAAATGATGACAGAGGTCAGTAATTTGCACCAGAGGTACACTTCAACTGTGAGAGACAGAATGTGAAAAAAAAATCCATGAATCCACATGGTAGGATTTGTAAAGAATTTATTCATAAATCAGGGTGGCAAATAAGTATTTGGTCATCTCAAACAAGGAAAATCTCTGGCTCTCACAGACCTGTAACGTCTTCTGTAAGAAGCTTTTCTGTCCCCCACTCGTTACCTGTATGAATGGCACCTGTTTGAACTCATCATCTGTATAAAAGACACCCGTCCACAGCTTCAAACAGTCAGACTCCAAACTCCGCCATGGCCAAGACCAAAGAGCTTTCGAAGGACACCAGGAAAAGTATTGTAGACCTGCACCAGACTGGGAAGAGTGAATCTACAATAGGCAAGCAGCTTGGTGTGAAAAAATCAACTGTGGGAGCAATCATCAGAAAATGGAAGACATACAAGACCACTGATAATCTCCCACGATCTGGGGCTCCACGCAAGATCTCATCCCGTGGGGTCAAAATGATCATGAGAACGGTGAGCAAAGATCCCAGAACCACACGGGGGGACCTGGTGAATGACCTGCAGAGAGCTGGGACCAAAGTAACAAAGGTCACCATCAGTAACACACTACAACGGCAGGGAATCAAATCCCACAGTGCCAGACGTGTTCCGCTGCTGAAGCCAGTGCATGTCCAGGCCCGTCTGAAGTTTGCCAGAGAGCACATGGATGATACAGCAGAGGATTGGGAGAATGTCATGTGGTCAGATGAAACCAAAGTAGAACTTTTTGGTATAAACTCAACTCGTCGAGTTTGGAGGAAGCAGAATACTGAGTTGCATCCCAAGAACACCATACCTACTGTGAAGCATGGGGGTGAAAACATCATGCTATGGGGCTGTTTTTCTGCCAAGGGGACAGGACGACTGATCCGTGTTAAGGACAGAATGAATGGGGCCATGTATCGTGAGATTTTGAGCCAAAACCTCCTTCCATCAGTGAGAACTTTGAAGATGAAACGAGGCTGGGTCTTCCAACATGACAATGATCCAAAACACACCGCCCGGGCAACAAAGGAGTGGCTCTGTAAGAAGCATTTGAAAGTCCTGGAGTGGCCTAGCCAGTCTCCAGACCTCAACCCCATAGAAAATCTGTGGCGGGAGTTGAAAGTCCGTGTTGCTCGGCGACAGCCCCAAAACATCACTGCTCTCGAGAAGATCTGCATGGAGGAATGGGCCAAAATACCAGCTACTGTGTGTGCAAACCTGGTAAAGACCTATAGTAAACGTTTGACCTCTGTTATTGCCAACAAAGGTTATGTTACAAAGTATTGAGTTGTATTTTTGTTATTGACCAAATACTTATTTTCCACCCTGATTTACGAATAAATTCTTTACAAATCCTACCATGTGGATTCATGGATTTTTTTTTTTCACATTCTGTCTCTCACAGTTGAAGTGTACCTCTGGTGCAAATTACTGACCTCTGTCATCATTTTAGGTGGTGGAACTTGCACAATCGGTGGCTGACTAAATACTTTTTTGCCCCACTGTATATCGGAACTACTGTGAGTAGAGATAGAAGATCATTGCACAAAATGAAGATTTAGATTGCAATTGCAAAGAAAGCATTCGCTAACTTAGCAGAGACTTTATTCAATCGACAAATTTCTTTCTAGATGTCTGAATTATACCGATCATCACGTGCTGTATGAAAGAAGAGCATGGACAACAAACAAGAGAACTGCAGATACCATCCATGTATTATCGATATAATGAGAATATCACACTGAAAATTCTACTTTTTTTTACTCTTAGTTTGGTACATGAATACAGGCCCACTGTCTTTGTGATTGACAGCCAGTCAGAAGAAAACTGGCTTAAAAGTGATGTGGGTGGAGCTAAAACAGTTTGATTCAATAAGAAAAAGAAAGAAATTAGTTTATGCAGTTAATCATACAAAGCTAGTCTAGCAGAGTCCAAGAATGTAAATGAGAAGCTGTAAATGAACAGGATAGGTCTATTTGAAGTCTTTTAAGCCCCCATAAATGTGTCCAGTCCAGCAGAGACAATGCACGCTTTTAATGTTCATCCATTTACACGGTTAACTGTGCTTTGTCCATCGTCCATCCATTTGTAAATACATCCATTCATCCGTCCAGCTGCCCACACTGTGAATCAGAGAATCCTTCCAAAATGGCCTTAAATCCACCCACATACACTCCACATGCCTCCACCCACAATCTGCATATTAACACTATTAGCATAATTAGAAAAGAGTAAATAATTATTTATATTTAGCTCTACAGGCTGTTAGTAAACACACTGCCTGATGTGGACGTAATGGAAACGCACATTCTTAAAATATATTTCTTCAGGAGGAATATAGGTTAATCTAATTATCTTGAAACCAAAGAGTGATTCCTCTTTCCAGGCCTGTTTCAAAATAAAGTTAAAAAGACACATGCTAACAGATTAGCCACCTTTGGCTCCTGCATCCTCCTGAGGCTAGAGCAAACAAAAGTAGGGGGTCAATGGATGAGTAATGGGAGGGAAAAGGGATATCTGCTACTGAGACCAGTCATGGAGGCTATTTCAGGCCAGGGCCTGTTTAACAAAGAGTCCTTATTCAGTTCAAAAAGGCCATTTATAAAAACAATGGTCAAGGTCTGGAGCCAGACTCTGGAGAGTGAAGGACTGAAAGTGCTTGTATATGTCAAATAAGCCACCTGAAGAATGGCAGCGGTACAAACAGCTAATATTACTCCAGCTATTATTGTCCTGGATCGGACAGAGGAAGTTAGGGTTGTGTAAAAGATGACGGCAGAGCTATATTTTAAAACTAAAGTGGATTTTTGCAAAAAAATATGGGAGGAAAAATCAAAGCTGGAGCTTCAACAAAAGCCATCATCCAACAGCCAGCTGCAGATCTGATCCTATTCATAACTTTTACCATTGCTTTTTGAGCTACTTGCAGTCAGACTGGGTGTTTTATGCTACGGCGGTTAAGAAAAAATACTATTAGTACAAATTTGATGAAATTAGAAATGAAGACGTGGCATTGAGATCCCAAATGTTAGCACATACCAACTTAACTTATTATCAGATTGTCAAGGACCCTCACTGCTCATTTTCTGGATAAAAACAAGCTGGATAATCAATGATTTTTCCATCACTGTTGCACATCTCAGGGTGTGATATAAGGCCATTTTGTCAGGGAGGATTCATATGTAGTTGTTGTTTCAGACTTTACCGTGTCCATGCTGGGCACAATGTTTATAGAGACAACAGCCAGTGAGCCTGAGCAGCAGGCAGGTTATCTTAGAGATATGAGACATGTGCAAAACCACCACCCACTGACCAATAAATTATCTGGATAAAAGTGGTTCAAGTGTCGTCATTCCTAGAAGATCCCTCTGATGTCAATGCACAGACAATAAGAGAAGATTTAATTTCAAGAGACCATCTAAATCCTTTGGTTTAGATTCTTAGGGGAAAAATTATTCCTTCCACTTTTTCCCTCCAATACATTTTATTTATAGATATATTTAGCGTTTCTATGAGATACATGGAGATGTAGTCCTTAAGTAGGGCACCTATGTCAGCTCATAGTCAATGAAAAAACAAAGAGTTGATTCATCGTCAGCTTCTTGCAACCAGTAATCATGACTGATGATGTTAGGGGTGGGTGAAGCCAGATAGGGAACATATTTCCTGGATATGTTGGACTTGTTTCAGAGGACAAGCCCCAGAGAATGGTTTGCATTTGAAATTTTCACTTTTCTGCTGGTTTGCATCTTTCTAAAAAACTGTCAAGGCAGCATTTGTTCATACCAGCTGTATTTGTCCATGTTAGGAAGGCTTGTCTTCAATGCACAGGAACAAATACCATCCAATTGTTCTTTTCTGTTTCTAAAATCACAATTGCACTCTCCTTGGAGTCCCAGGGCTGAAGAGGCTCAACTGTATTCATATAAATAGGTGCAGGCAGAGCAGCTGGGTTTCTTCTGCATTGCCAGCAGCCTTTTGCTTACACTGCTTTTTGCAGTTTTGACTGCAGTCCTGTTTTACACTCAGTTTTATTAGTTTGGTTTATTAACATACCTGCTGAAACCTGTATAAGACAGCACATTTTATGGTTGGTTTAAACCATTTTCTCCCCCTCTCTCTCCTTGCTTTTTCTGCTGAAGCTACAATCTCACACTAACATGGCTCCATAGTGTATTGGTTTACCCAATAAGCTTCCCAGTTTGAGCCCAGATGGAGAGATCTATCCCTGGTAGGGTTATGTCCAGAAGGGCATTGTTGGGTGTAAAAAACAAACAACAAAAAAAGACAAATCTATCAAATCTTGTGAATCACACTGTTGCAGTGACCCATGGTGAATATGGGAGGAAGTTAAACAAGTTTCTTTCTTTTTCTCCTTTCATAAACCTTCCCTCCTGCAGCAAAGTTTTGTAGCATGTCATATGCTGAGTTCCTTTGAGCCACAGATTTGGGGACTCCAACAGAAAGGGCTGAAACTAAAGACAACTGGTCTCTTTTTGTGCCACGATTTTCTAATAGATCCTGAACTGCAGATAAGTGACATCTCTAGGACTTTACAGTCTTTCCTTACATTGTTCTGCAGGCACTGGTTGTCAAAGGCAGCACCTAAATGAAGAACCAAAATATACCATGCATCTGAAAGAACTGAAACTTGTTGCTGTGCCTGTGCCATTTCTAATTGGCTGATTATGAAAATTAAATAGGCAGCCGACAGGTATCGACAGGCCAAGCGGAATGCGGCTCGGGCAGTGGCTGAAGCAAAAACTCGGGTGTGGGAAGAGTTCGGAGAGGCCATGGAAAAAGACTTTCAGACTGCCTCGAAGAGATTCTGGCAAACTGTCAGACGTCTCAGGAGGGGAAAGCGGTGCTCTACCTGCACTGTGAATAGTGCTGGCGGAGCGCTGCTGACGTCGACTGAGAAAATTGTCAGGCGGTGGAAGGAATACTTCGAGGACCTCCTTAATCCCACTGACATGTCTTCCGAGGAGGAAGCAGAGTCTGGGGATGAGGGGAATGACCCGCCAATTTCCGGGGGCGAGGTCACTGAGGCAGTTAAACAGCTCCTTGGTGGCAGAGCCCCTGGTGTTGATGAGGTCCGCCCCGAGTTCCTGAAGGCTCTGGACGTTGTAGGGCTGTCCTGGTTGACACGCCTCTGCAATGTTGCGTGGAGATCAGGGGCAGTACCTGTGGACTGGCAGACCGGGGTGGTGGTCCCCATCTTTAAGAAAGGGGACCGGAGGGTGTGTTCCAACTACAGGGGGATCACACTCCTCAGCCTCCCTGGGAAAGTCTATGCCAGGGTGCTGGAAAGGAGAGTTCGTCCGCTAGTCGAACCTCGGATACAGGAGGAACAATGCGGTTTTCGTCCTGGTCGCAGAACACTGGACCAGCTCTTTATCCTCTCGAGGATACTTGAGGGTGCATGGGAGTTTGCCCAACCAGTCTACATGTGTTTTGTGGACTTGGAGAAGGCATTCGACCGTGTCCCTCGGGGTGTCCTGTGGGAGGTGTTGCGGGAGTATGGGGTGTCTGGCCCATTGCTACGGGCCATTCGATCCCTATACAACCGTTGCAAGAGCTTGGTTCGCATTGCCGGCAATAAGTCGGACTCGTTCCCGGTGGGTGATGGGCTCCGCCAGGGCTGCCCTTTGTCTCCGGTTCTGTTCATAATTTATATGGACAGGATTTCTAGGCGCAGCCAAGTGGCGGAGGGCTTTCGCTTTGGTGGCCTCAGAATCTCATCTCTGATTTTTGCGGATGATGTGGTTCTGTTGGCTCCATCGGGTGAGGGCCTCCAGCTCGCACTGGAACGGTTCGCAGCCGAGTGTGAAGCAGCAGGAATGAGGATCACCACCTCCAAATCTGAGGCCATGGTTCTCAGCCGGAAAAGGGTGGAGTGCCCACTCCGGGTCGGGGATGAGTTCCTGCCCCAAGTGGAGGAGTTCAAGTATCTCGGGGTCTTGTTCGCGAGTGATGGGAGAAGGGAGCCGGAGATCGACAGACGGATTGGGGCTGCAGCTGCAGTAATGCAGACGCTGCACCGGTCCGTCGTGGTGAAGAGGGAGCTGAGTGTAAAAGCGAAGCTCTCAATTTACCGGTCGATCTACGTCCCTACCCTCACCTATGGTCACGAGCTGTGGGTAGTGACCGAAAGAACGAGATCGCGGATACAAGCAGCAGAAATGAGCTTCCTCCGAAGGGTGGCTGGCCTCTCCCTTAGAGATAGGGTGAGAAGTTCGGCCATCCGGGAGGGGCTCAGAGTAGAGCAGCTGCTGCTCCACATCGAAAGGAGCCAGCTGAGGTGGTTTGGGCATCTGACAAGGATGCCCCCTGGGCGCCTCCTGGGTGAGGTGTTCCAGGCATGTCCCACCGGGAGGAGGCCCCGGGGCAGACCCAGGACACGCTGGAGAGATTATATCTCTCGGCTGGCCTGGGAACGCCTTGGTGTTCCCCCGGATAAGCTGGAGGAGGTGGCTGGGGAGAGGGAGGTCTGGGCCTCTTTGCTTAGGCTGCTGCCCCCGCGACCCGGCCTCAGATAAAGCGAATGAAGATGGATGGATGGATGGATGGATGGATGGATGAAAATTAAATAGAAGAATAGACTAAAAACTTACATGAAAAAAAAACAGTTCAGTGAGATCTTCTGTTTTATTAGAAATGTATAATATAAACATTAAAGTGCCCTCACCACTATCAACACATTCAGATGTGGCTCTGTAAAATTATGGCGTGTCATTACTCATAAAGCGGGATTACGGCTGATGTATGACCACCTTCTGCTATCACCCCGAAACCGTGTCACTGTATAACAAATGAAGCGTCTTATCTTTATGTGAAGATGTATGTACTTATTTTGGACTGTTAGAGGTGTTTTCTCTTTCCCAAGCCAGAGCAGCTGCTCCAACTCTTGTGTGTGTTCTGCAAAACTGCTGATTTCAACACAGTTTTCACACCAAACAGCTCTTCCCATTTATCATCTATTCAAAACAAATAAACAGGTTGAACAAGGGAAGACGCAAAAGATAGCGATCAAAGATAAAACAGCAAAGGTTTAAAGAAATAGCTTTATTCTTTTTTCTAGAATCTAAAATCAGATGAGTGAGTCTAAACTAATGTCTTGGTACTGAAATTTAACAGTTTGGGGGATAAAAAGCTCATTTGTTGGCTGAGATTAGGCGACAGGACTGAAACCACTTTACAGCAAATACACAGCCAGCAGCTGATTCACTTAGCACCTCATTAAAGGCGTGAATACAGGAAAGAGACAGTTTGACTCCCTTCAGATGTGAAAAGAATCAGCAAATTGAACCTCAAAGTTCAATATGTCACAATCTATTAGTATAAACAACAATTCACTCTTTATGTACAGGGCCCATGAATGTGAGGGCTTAGAAGGACATAGCAAGCATAACATGCAACAGTGACTGCACTATCAAAAAGAAAATGCCAGATATTTTAATCAACATAAAAGCAGCAGTACAAAATCTCTTTGTAACGGTCATACCGCATATTAAAGATGGATGTGAGCGTTGTGACATCACCCTGAAGGCTCAATAGCTGCTACCATGCTTTTTAATCTTTTAAGAGACCAGTGGCATCCAAATGGACTACATTGTAACATTTTAAAGGGTCCAGCTTTGGTGAAGAAGTGCCAGATGTGTAAACTTTCGTGTACAGCATTCACTGACCTTAGATAGATAAGGATAAGATGTGTTGCTGTCAAAACTTAATTATCAAGATGGTGTATTAAAAAAAAACCAAAAAAAAAACCACATAGACACATACACATTAAAAAAGGGTGAAGAAGATGTGAAAAAGCTGGAGTCCCCAAAGTCCTGAAACTAGCAGATTTGGTAGCAGAATAATGCCACGTTTAAGATAATAAAAAGCACTTTCAGTCAGCAAAACTGGAGCACAGACCCCTTAGACATGCTGTTAGTACAGTTAACCACAAGCCACGATAATTACCCATTCAACACATTCAACAAGAATCACCAGTTCAAATCCATCACTGTCTGACTAGTATGGCATCAAGTACCTACAGGGAGTGCAGAATTATTAGGCAAATGAGTATTTTGTCCACATCATCCTCTTCATGCATGTTGTCTTACTCCAAGCTGTATAGGCTCGAAAGCCTACTACCAATTAAGCATATTAGGTGATGTGCATCTCTGTAATGAGAAGGGGTGTGGTCTAATGACATCAACACCCTATATCAGGTGTGCATAATTATTAGGCAACGTCCTTTCCTTTGGCAAAATGGGTCAAAAGAAGGACTTGACAGGCTCAGAAAAGTCAAAAATAGTGAGATATCTTGCAGAGGGATGCAGCAGTCTCAAAATTGCAAAGCTTCTGAAGCGTGATCATCGAACAATCAAGCGTTTCATTCAAGATAGTCAACAGGGTCGCAAGAAGCGTGTGGAAAAACCAAGGCGCAAAATAACTGCCCATGAACTGAGAAAAGTCAAGCGTGCAGCTGCCAAGATGCCACTTGCCACCAGTTTGGCCATATTTCAGAGCTGCAACATCACTGGAGTGCCCAAAAGCACAAGGTGTGCAATACTCAGAGACATGGCCAAGGTAAGAAAGGCTGAAAGACGACCACCACTGAACAAGACACACAAGCTGAAACGTCAAGACTGGGCCAAGAAATATCTCAAGACTGATTTTTCTAAGGTTTTATGGACTGATGAAATGAGAGTGAGTCTTGATGGGCCAGATGGATGGGCCCGTGGCTGGATTGGTAAAGGGCAGAGAGCTCCAGTCCGACTCAGACGCCAGCAAGGTGGAGGTGGAGTACTGGTTTGTGCTGGTATCATCAAAGATGAGCTTGTGGGGCCTTTTCGGGTTGAGGATGGAGTCAAGCTCAACTCCCAGTCCTACTGCCAGTTTCTGGAAGACACCTTCTTCAAGCAGTGGTACAGGAAGAAGTCTGCATCCTTCAAGAAAAACATGATTTTCATGCAGGACAATGCTCCATCACACGCGTCCAAGTACTCCACAGCGTGGCTGGCAAGAAAGGGTATAAAAGAAGAAAAACTAATGACATGGCCACCTTGTTCACCTGATCTGAACCCCATTGAGAACCTGTGGTCCATCATCAAATGTGAGATTTACAAGGAGGGAAAACAGTACACCTCTCTGAACAGTGTCTGGGAGGCTGTGGTTGCTGCTGCACGCAATGTTGATGGTGAACAGATCAAAACACTGACAGAATCCATGGATGGCAGGCTTTTGAGTGTCCTTGCAAAGAAAGGTGGCTATATTGGTCGCTGATTTGTTTTTGTTTTGTTTTTGAATGTCAGAAATGTATATTTGTGAATGTGGAGATGTTATATTGGTTTCACTGGTAAAAATTAATGATTGAAATGGGTATATATTTGTTTTTTGTTAAGTTGCCTAATAATTATGCACAGTAATAGTCACCTGCACACACAGATATCCCCCTAAAATAGCTCAAACTAAAAACAAACTAAAAACTACTTCCACAAACATTCAGCTTTGATATTAATGAGTTTTTTGGGTTCATTGAGAACATGGTTGTTGTTCAATAATAAAATTATTCCTCAAAAATACAACTTGCCTAATAATTCTGCACTCCCTGTAGATGTAGAAAAGCATGCTTGTGTGAATGGGTGTGAATGAGGAATGTTGTTTAAAACACTTTAAATGCTCCAGTAGGGAAGAAAAGTCCAGTCCAAAAGAACCAGTCCAGTCCAAATCATATAAAAAGGCACCAACAACACAAAAATAGTCAAGTGTTCCATTTTTGTGACATGAATTTGCTTAGTGAAGCCCAGCAGACTGCCTATATGGGCGCACCTGTCAGTAAGCTTGATAAAAGTTAAACTGGTCAGTTATATAAAAATGTACCCTCTGTGCAGTAGACCGTTTCTTTACATGCAGAATGAAATCAGGAGTACAGAGTGAAATGGCAATACTGAAAAACATAAACCCCAATAACACGATGACTTTCCTTTAACCCAAAAAACCAGCTGTTGTTTTTAGTCTCATCTGTGTACAAATGAAAATACACACTCAGGCTCCCCACCTTACTGCAGTTAGTGAACCTTAGCGGAGATAGGAAAAATATGTCAAATCTACTCAGGGCTGTTTCTCTCCCATCCTGGAACAAAACTCTCCATCTTTCCATATAATTTGATGAATGTGAACACATTCCTGGCAGGAGAAAATCTTTGTCTGAGCCCGATTAGAGTTATTCCTGCCCTATAAAGGCAAAAAGCAGCATAAAGAGAGAGAATGTAAGAAAAATGGCAGCCAAGCAGCCAAACGACTTGACAGATTTGAGAAAATGCAGTAATTTATTGACTTAGTGAAGTTTTCCTTCACCGAACACAAGCTGACAAACTGATTAAGTTTCATTTTCCGGACAAATGAGTAAAGTTGTTGCATTTTTGTTTTGCTTTGTAAGGCAGACAGTACATGAACACTGTTAGTAGGTCAGTTAGTGAGGGCTTCCCTGCTCTGTAAATTGAAAACACTCCTTTCATAGTTCTCCGTTTTCACAGGCTTGCATGGAAGTCATCTTTACAGGTCTGAAACCACTGTACTGTCCATCTGGGCTCGGGTACTCCCTCCTGATTCTCCACACGCAGCAGCTAGGAATGGCAGGATGGGTGTCATTGGGTGGGACCCCAAACCGCCAGCTGATGTACTCTCTGTAGGCACAGTGACGCAGGGCGGCAGTCTGAAGCTTTTTCACTGAAGGAGACAGGGGATCCTGGTACAGGAGCACTGCTTCCAGCAGGGAGCGCCGCAGCACCAGCTGCCCAAACAGAGGAGACGAGGTGATGCAGGTGCCCTCGGTCCGCCTGCAGCACAACTCCTCCTCTGGGAGGGAGGAAGGAGCACAGGAGTCACACATACACCAGGCTGGACGATGGGGTTTGGCATTTGGATCGGTTTTCTTGCCAAGGGAAGGCTGAACATCATCATTGGTGTCATCACTTGGCTGTAGGAGGCAGAGAATGGCTCTCAAGTGTCCTGGATCCTCCTGCAGAGATGAGAGCATCATTTTAAAAATCTGTCTCTACAGCAAGAAATAATGTTGCATGACATCACACACAAAAAACACACAATTAGGTTTTGTCATCATTTTTTTTTTGTTTTATTTTTTTAAATTGTGCTTATTCCGGTCCCTCAAAAAGGACCGATTTGCCTTAGGAGATAGTACCAAGTTCCTGGGATCACCTAAAACCCCTAAAACACAATAAGGTAGTGATTCATGGAGAACTCTGGATGCCTCAAACAAGAGGAATTCTTGGAATGTCCAAGTGAGAGAACTCGAGGCCGACCCAGGACACGTGAGAGGGATTGTGTCTCTCAGCTGGCATGCAAACATGTCTCCCAACAGAAGAACTGGTGAAGGAGGAGGTCAGGGTATCTCTGCGGATGGATGGAACTTCTTTTTGATGAAGATGCTCAAAACTTTCCTTATATTTACATCATGTGTCTATCAGATATAATTCAATTCACAATAGAATTTTCAGCGGTAGGGTATGAATTACGACCTCTTTGTGTTTTGGGAGTAGAAAAGACCTGCTGTGAGTGAAGAATGTGCTACAGGTGAGCACAAATATTATTCTCATCTCGCTGCCATTTATAATCTGGGTTTGCTCATATGGTGTATTTAAAAGCAGTTGAATTAGCCATTAGCATCTCCCGTTTCTTTCTGTAGGGTTGTATGTGCAGGCTACTATCAAGCATCTTTTTTTGTACATTTTCCTCATTTACACTTTGATTTCTGCACTCTGTGCTCTGTAGGTTTACCTTACGTGGCTGAACAGACATCGGTTTGATGACCTGTAAACTTTTCTTTTGTGAGCGTTTTACCAGTCGAAGGTTGTTCTCATCAATGTAGGAAACACAAAGGATGCACTGCAACACACGGTCACATGAAATAACATTAATCTATTACATTCTTTGTCACTGGTTCAGAGCTGCAGTAAACACAAAATCAAATCAAAACACCTTCACCTTCACTTGATCTTGGATTGATTCCACTTTCCTTTCAGAGTAGTTTTGACCGACCTCTGCAGAGTAACAGCTGGTTACAATCAACCAGTCGATCAGGATGGTTGTCTGGACGGAAAGACAGACTTTCACATAAATAGAGATGAGGGACACTTTCCTTCAGTAAACGTGAACTTTACACTAAATACGATAAATTACATTAGACATGTACAAAATACAATCAAGTTGTTTAAATCAAAATTAAGTCAAAAAGTTACAATTTGGACATAAAACCCACATTTATGACCAAACTTTTCTTGCCAAATTAAAAGGTTCACTTGCCATATGTAAACAAAACTAAAATTACTTAATTTCTTTTTTCTTTTTTTTACTGTGGATATTTGAAAGGTAAGCTTTTAACTTTTTGAAAATTTTATAAATTTTGTAAAATTTTATTAAAAATCTGTCAAAAGACAATTTCAAAAGTTTTTAAATAAGTTCTTAAAATGTATTAAATAATAAGGTAACTATGACATTCAAAGGACAACATCATGTAAAAATGTTATAAAACTATAATTAAGGTAAAAGTATACATACAAAAATGTTTCTAATGTTAAGTCTTACGTTAAAAGACACTCTACACATGAAACTTATTTGGACTTTTTACTGTGAGCAATTAATACAATATAAGAAGATTAAAATCATGTAAATTTTATGAAATCATGGATAACTTCTCGATTTTTTAATGACATTAATAAGCTTGCTTTGATATTTATGGTTGCTCCCCTGCATCTGCAGAGGAGTTGAATATATTTTCCATGCGCTGCACTCCCACTCTGGACTTTAACACTGAGTCCCACTGTGCTCACTCCTGAAGGAGGATAAAAGCATGAATGGACATGTGTGTGGTCTCTCACCAGGGCATAGTAGGACAGCGTTGAGCCGATGTAGATGATGAGTTGAATGAAGCTAAACTTTCCCGCCTGAAAAACAAATCACATTTTCCCCTTTACATTCTCCTCTCGCCAAAAATTTGGATATACTGACGCCAGAAATTCCCCAAGAGCAAACAGGCAAGCACAAATTGAGTTACTGATAAAGTACATCTTGTATGACTTGTCAGTAATTTTATTTCACTAACAAGATACAATGAATGAGTTTTTCGAGAATAGTTTGAAAGAGTTTTTCAAAAAATAAGTCATGTTAAAAAACTGGAGGCTTATGCAACCGATTTCTTTGAATCCAAAAATTGTTTGACATGCAAGGTCAAATGACCCAACTGTAATACATTATACAGTGAACTAATGGTTTGCAGAAAATCTGATCTCCTGGAAGTACATCTAAAATGACCACAATTTCTTCACACAAGACAACAAAATGGCAGGAAGCAGGTTCTATTACAGCTGTGTGAAGTTCAGAATTCAGAACATATCAGAAATGACTGGTATGAAATAGAAAGGTTAACTATTAACATTTACATTTGTCAGTGATGTTGACTGTTTAACGGAGCACCTCATTGCTGTGCATTGCCGTTATCGCCTTCTAAGTGGATTCACTGCTAAAAGAGGTAATAAAGGAAGCACTGACCAACAATCAGCTCTCAGATACTTCAGGGTCACTTCACTCATTTCAGAGCCTTCCTGAGAAAAGTTCACTTTTCAGCCACAGTCCTGGAACTTTTGTCTTAATGAGGGCTTTTTGATAAATTATTAAATAGGAGGAAAATATACGGTGGCCCTGAGAGGCCAAACGGACTTCAACTTAAGAAACACCAGCAAAAAGAAAAACGCTGCAAAAGCACACAAAACACAACGGAAATAGGAAAAGGAAAAACAGATTTCCAAAAGCACAGGGGAAGTGATTCTGTGGAGACAATAACCCGACGGACCAGTTGCAGGAACCAAAATATGCTAAGAATTGCCCTGGGAGACACTTAAAAGAAGTGGAGGATCTATCGGTTTTGTGAGGAAAGAAAAGATCAGAGGTAAGTGTGTTAGCCTAACTATTAGCCTAAAAACCCGTCATCAGTATTATATGAATCATGATAAAATACATCTACCATGTTTTGGGTTCCTGCAACTGGTCCGTCGGGTAATAGTCTCCCCAGAAACACTTCCGTTGTGTTTTTTCCTATTTCTGTTTTCTTTTTTTGTATATCCATTGTCGTTTTTCCTTTTTTCCCCCCTATGTCCATTGTGTTTTGTGCACTTTTACAGCGTTTTTCTTTTTGCTGGTGTTTTGTTAAGTTGCAGTCCGTTTGGCCTCTCAGGGCCACTGAAAATATATCATAAACTCACATTTTTCCCACTGGGAACCCATCAGCTGATCTAAACCAAACATTTCCCAAATTAGCATGCCAGTGTGGCTACAGTATGCAAGGACTATAGCAGTGCAGTGATTAAAACCGCTGCCTTGCAGGAAGCAGGTTGCTGGTTCAAATATCCTGGTTGGCTTGGGCCTTTCTGTGTGGAGGTGTGTACAGTGTGCTCCCTGTGCCTGCGTGGGTTTCCTCCCACAGTCCACAGGCATGCATGCTCGATTAACTGGTGGTGCTAAATTGGCTGTAGGTGTCAGGTAGTAGTGTTTTAGGTGAATACTGTGAGTGTTTTGTTCTAATATGATTTGTAATCTGAAGTTCTTTGACATTACCATGATCGATATCATGGTTTGGGTTTTTTTTTTTATGGTTTCTTGCTCATTTAATGAGAGTCATGCTAATATGCAGTAAAAAAACAACAACAAAAAAACAAAACAAAACAAAAAAACAACAGCAGCAGGAGCAGATTGATTTCTCCCAAAACAATCATCTCAAGGGGGGAATAATTAAACTATTCTGAAAACATGACAACAAAAGAGAAATTTTCAGTTTTGTTGTGGTGTCTTATATTAATATTGTATTTTTTTACTCCTCTGGGCCACAGTAGTACATTGTTAGATCGATTCAATGGCTCAATACTGTGATTTTCTAACGAACAGCAGTCTTACTCATTGATGAATTAATTGTTCTGCATTAGCAGTCAGCTTTACTTTAACCCTTTAACAGAGGGACGAAACAATAAGGAAATAAAAACCTCACCTGTCCGAATACCATGACATCAAATCTGATCCCAAATGCTTTGTAGAGTGTTCGCTCCTCCACTCCATTCACAGTGTTGTACTTTGCAAACCTGGTGAAAAAACACAGGATGTGACAGATACAATAACTTTGAAGGGCTGACGTAAATATTAAAGCAAGAGAAGGTTTGTCACCGCTTGTGTATAGCTTTAATTGTTTTCATTGTTCCTTTAGTGACTCTTGACTGTCCACTGCACACAGAGCACGATGGAGGTGACCTTTTACCTGCGCTCACCTGAAGTTGAGGCCTGGATAGCGCGTCTTGTTGCTCTCTTTTTCATCTAGTCGCTTGAAAGAGTATCTGGGAAGGCAGCGCTGCATGAGCCTGTCGAGGTTGCAGTCCCATTTGATCAGGATGCCGATGACGCCTCCCTGTGGTCAAAAGCGGGACTACAAAAGCTCAACATTTACAGAGGAAAACCCAGAACTGATTTTTTACATCAGTTCATGTTTCAGAATTTAGAGTTTTTATTGATTACTGTGCTTGTGTAATAAGGTATATTTTTCCCAACATATTAAACTTCAAACCTTCAAATAAGAGTATTTCTACTTATGTCTGAGAAAGAAAGAAAAAAAAGCAGGACAATAGCAGCAATTAAAACAAAGTGCACCCTGAAAACAGAACATAAAACAAAATTAAACTATTTCTTTATTTTTATGTCCACACACAGTTTGTTGTGGCAACGCTTCCTTTTCTTTCTTTCTTTTTCGCCCATCAGCGGTTTTTCATTTCTATTTGATGACAGAAATGGCTCACAAAGAGGAAGGATGTCCATTTTACTGACTTTAAAGTTAAAATCTCAGGATGGAGAAATATTGTGGTACCAAACCACTTGGGGATGAATTCTGCTTTCACCTGAGAGACCCGTGAACACATTAACTCACCTCCACTGACATCTCAGAGAACCTTTCCCCGGCCTCTCGGACGATGTCTCCCAGTCTGAAGATGGGGCACAGGGAGTCGTTTCCTCGGTGGCAGTTCCTCAGGTAGGCGTCGTTCATCTCTGGGAGGATGTTCCTTCTGTAAAAGAAAGAGGACTTCAATATTTAATTTAAAAATCTGAAGTTTCAGTTCCCTGGTAATGAAGAGGGTCTTTCTGAATGTTTTTTTATGCCAAATGCAAAATATTAGCATCATTAAACACAATGTGCAGTTGCAGCAACCCAGCAACAAGGAGCAAAGGTAACACAGCAGCATAGGGGTTTCTGTATGCATTTGTGCAAACAGATTTGTAAATGCATGGACTGCTGAACAGTTTTGCTCCTGCACAACAGCACAGTAAACCTGAAGTGAAACAACTGTGATCCAGTTTAAGTGATATAACATCATTGTTTTCATTGAAGATAAAGATCTGCAAGATGAACTATAAAAATAAAATAAAATAAAAAAAAATCTCCTTAGCATTAAAAAGAAATTGTCACAATGATCAAGTTCCAAGAATTAAAAACTAACTCCAAAACTGCTGATGCAAAAAAAAAAAAACCCTGAAAGAAAAACAAACTCATTGAAAAAATACAAAATCTCTGCATTTCTTAACTGAAGCAGCTGAAGGGGAGAAACTGAATCTGCTGTATCCGCAGGCACAGAGCAGTCTCACCTGATGTAGTTGAAAGCTGGGAATCGGATGTTGTTTTTGATGAGGACAGTGAAGTTCTCAGCTGCTGCCAGCAGAGCAGGTCTGCGTCACATGAAGCGATGATTATTAGCCAAAACGCTTTTGAGAGCAAACTAGGCCAATTAAAAACTGCTGGGAAGTCCTGTCAGCTTCTCAAAATGCTTCTTGCTCTGTATAATCCATAGATGTTAATATTTATATGAGTGGTAAATGTATGACTCTAGTATTCGAAGATTGTGTGGTGGTTTAAACTTGGTTTCTACTTATTGGAGGGGGTGTGATGGCATGTATTAGTATGTTTTTCTCCTGCTTTACAGTCCAAGCTTTTGCAGAGGACTACTTGTATGATGTGTCTTCCAGCTGTTATCATAACAGAGCCAAAGAGGGTGTGGAAAGAAGGGAACAAATCATGGAAGAATAACAGCTGTGTCTCTTGCTCCCGATTGAGTTGGTATAACCACTGCACAGTCTACATGCATCTAACTAGATGTTGTACCCATGTTTTTTAGATCGAGCTCACATGATGTGGCTGTCAGTGAACTTCAAAGACTTCTGAAATGTCACATTGTGTAGAAAAAAAACATTTCTCTTACCTTGGAGGAGTCGATCTGGTTTCGATCGGACACCACGCAGAAACTTCACAGGTTTTCTTCGATAAATCAAACTTCACACACGATCCCGTTTGAATCCCTGCAAAAGGGAAGCAGTCGTATAAACCCTAAAGGATGTTTGATTCCTACAGCAGACTCAGAGCTGCACAGAACTACAACCATCTGAGCTGCAAACCAGAAATTATTAATTTCTCTGATTTCTGTGGACACAGGACGTCACTCTCATTTTGGGAACAGCACAGGGATCCAGTGGTTAGCAGAGTCACGTCACAGTGGGGCCTTTCTGTGTGGAGTTCTCCCTTCACATTGGGCCTGTGTGGGTTTCTCCCAGCTTCCTCCCACACAAAGATATGCATGTTAGATTAACCGGTGATTGTAAATTGGCCGTGGATGTGAGTTGTAATGTGGGAAGTAACCATTATATAATATAAACACATGGTTAAAGGTGCTTTGTAGTCTAAAGCACTTTGAGTGGTCAGTATAAAATGAAACATACAATATTTTTAATGCTGTGTTTTTATGTTTTGTTACTCTCGATTGTCTCACAGTTTCAGTAAAATGGTTTAGCTGCTCTACTGTTGTCTATGAACCACCTGAAGTTAGTTTTACATTTCTAATCTTTACAGAAAATCTATTTAAACTGACAAAAGCGGGATAAACTGACACCAACAACGTGTCAGTTTATCTTTTAATACTTAATGATGTCTTTATTCTTAGCTTCAAGCTTATTTATTGCTACTGAATTTCTAATTAAATACTAATTAAAAACTAAAGTTGGATCAAAAACTGCAGTTCCCATATCACTGGTGGAGGCTGACTCCAAGACTGAGTGAATCTCCATAGACTCTCATGTTAAAATGCCCAATTTTAAAGTAGAAACAAACATGTTTAAGGTGAACTGGACCCCTTCTTGTTTGCTGCCCTTCTAGCAGCTAAAAAACCTGCAGTCTGTTGGCCCTGGACATGAAACAAGGTGTATTGAAAGAAGTCACTGTACCGTGTTTCTGCTGGTCCCAGGCTCCTTTCTCACAGTCCTTATCAGTGTGACAGAATCTGCCTTTGAGAGGAACCTGAGAAATAGACAGTGCAGAAAATTGGAGTTACTCTTATTAACAACATCTTCTATTTACTGTAGTCTTTGTTAGCAATACAATATGTGATGTCATTAAAACAAGATGAACACAGATAATAATAAAAAATATAAATGATGAAAAAGCACCTGCGCACATTTCCCCTGCTTCTGATTCTTTGTCACAATTGCGTTGGTCACCACAAAGAAGGTGTTCTTCCCCTACAAAGATTTTTAAATAAATAAATAAAGGAATTTTTATTTTTAACAACCACAAAAAAAAACCTTCACAGCTCAGCACCCAGAGGATCAAGTTCCCACCTTCCAAGGCCCGCTGTAGTCCACCTCATCCCAGACCATGTTCCCGACCTCGGGCAGGGGCGCCTGAGCCACACCCTTTACCTTTGTGGTAACCGAGCTGACCACCAGGTCAAACTCCTGGTACTTCCTGTTCCATAACATCATGATACTGCAAGATAGGAAATAAATGAAATTTTTAAATGATTAGAGCTTGGGGATTATGAGTCACATTGTCTGGTTTAGAGGATAAAGACTCAAAACTGAAGGAATACGTTCAAGTTGTAGATATTTACCGGACACTGATGGTCAGCTTTTTGTAGCTTAACCAGTTTTAGGCACAAAAAAAGCTGCAATTAGCTTTTATGGTGATTAATCAAAGGCCATTTTGATATCTTCTTGTCTAATAACAGAAAGGTCATGTTTTCCTGCAGCTGTCTCTGCTACTAGCTATGCTACTAGGATGTTTGGTGGGAAGCAACAGAAATGCTCCTTTTCCAAATGGAAATCAATCAAAATGAGTTAAAAACTTGCTGGATATGAAATTTGTTCCTCCACTAATTGAAGATAATTTTAAGGATCTCAAACTGGAGTTCAGACTCGGTCAGATATTCATAAACGATCACTCGTGTCTGTTTCTCCCTGCAGACGCTTCGAGCTTTAACGGGACTTGTGAAAGTGCAGAAGTGAGAAGTGTCAGCTGAGCCGCACTGTGCGTGCGTGCGTGGGCTCAGATATTTCACATCCACTCACCAGATGAAGAGCAGAATGGCTCCGTTCAGACTCCACTTGAGTGAGCCGAGCCGGACGCTCTGGATCCGGACCAGCTTGTTGGTTTCATACTGACACAGAGCGCGCAGCCTGCAGCACGGCATGGTGATGATGGAAAGGCGCTCCGGGCTGGATTTTTAGGACTTTTTGTCTGATTTCTGTGCGGAGGAGGAATCTCTGACTCATTTCTCAACTCCTCTTCCTGTGTGGATGGTCACATGGCCACACTTCTGCAGATGCACCATGCGCTCTCACGGAGGGAATTAAACTGCAGCGCATGTCACGATATCAGGATTTGTATGTCTAACAAATGTAAAAGGTAACCTAGACATCCAAATTAGTTTTCTCTGTCGTTATTTAGTGTTCCAATATTAATGATAGCCCTTAATTTCATTTACTGGGAAAAGCTTCCTACGGTTCCCAGTCTCATTCCCCTCCTAGATAATTTGTTTAATCTGTTCTGCTGATTTTATTTGTGATGTTTAGTTGAAATGTTTCCTGTAATGAGGGATCATTAAGTCTGATATCAGGCTGCTTTTGACTCTTTTTAGCGCGAATTTATGAGCTCAGGTGTGTTTATTCTATAAAATGTTTGCATGTTCATACATATTTATGCTTTTTGTTGATTTATTTTTGATTCATCTTACTGAAACTGCTGTTTTGGTTTTTGTTTTGTACATGATAAAGGTCGGTTGGACCGGAACGCTGATTTAATAAAATAATAATAAGCGAGAGTGTGTGGAGGTTAGAATTTATCATTTATCCTTTTACTAAGACTGCAACGCACTTATTAACTCACAACCGTCACCGAGCAGCTTAGAGATCAATGTGCACAGATGGTTGAGTCTGAGCCGTTTTCAATAACTGGAAGTAGCATACAGGACATATACAGGATGTTTTTAAAATATGGAAAATGAAAAGTGACACAAGAATAAAAAATCATTAAAAAGTATTTTAGCTTTTCCATGTTTGTTATTCCACTGCAGTTGTGAATTGCTGCTGCACCGCGCAGCTCATGTTGTTGAATATTTTCTCAACAGTTTTGGAAAATATACGTTCATATTTTTAGTAATATATAATTTCAAAACACAAAATTAACCAGGTCTTTTTGTGTGTGTGTTTATTTCTCGTCTCTCTTGTGAACAAACTTACTTGATTTTTAGAAGAAGAAAAAAAAATCGAATTTTTCCTTCTGGCGTTTTGCCTTTGTCCACCTGCCTGTGTACACAGAGCCAGACGAGAGGAAATGCTGTGCCACTGCTGACACTGTGTTTGTGTTGTTGTAGAGGAAAATACATTTACCTCTAGACTCATTCGATTGTTCTGTGAACTCATAGTTCAAAATCATGAAAGGAGGTTCAGGATGCAGAGGGGATCGGGAGAAACCACTTTAGGACTGTCAGAAAAGTTCCAGATGAGGACATCAAAATGATTTTTGAGAGGACGAAGAATAAAGAAGAAGGTGTGAAGCTCTTATGTTCAATGTGTAACACAAACATGAAAAATAAAGGTACCAAGACTTGAATCTTTCTTCTGTTTTTTTCTTCGTCTTTTAAATAAACGCCTTCCTGTACTCTAGATGGCAGTGTTGTCTCGAATGAGTTTAGGGGACTCTAATCAGATCACTGTGGAAGGATTACCTCTCTCTGTCTCCATGCAGGCTTATTAAAATTATTTTTAAAAATGTATTAAATTAAAAAATACCAAACTGAAACTTCTTTCCATGCAGCAAAGAGAGAAAACTAAACAGCAACAAAATGAAGAATTTGGTTGTTCCATGTTTGCTTATCTTCCAGATAAAGAGCTTCTTGTCCCCAGCAGGACAAATGGATTGTTGTGACGGGACAGACTTTCCCATGAGGAAACAATGAAACAGTCATGTGTGCAGAGCTGGAATGTCAGTGAGAACATTTCACTCAGGTCAGGGTTTCTATCAGTGCATTAAATGTCAGACCTTTTCCTTTCCATGCAGTAGTTTAAAGCAGGAACTATAGAGCCAGTATCATATTTATTAAATGTGCCTTTAGCATAAATAAGATCAAGGTGGCATCCAGAATTGAACCAAAAATCTCTTGATTTGCAGTCAAATTCTCTACATCTGAGCTCTACCCTACATGTCCCCAGCCCTGTGCAAGCCCATCATACAGTGTGGGTTACAGCGAGCCTGAAGGCAGCACTTTCGTAATCATACAGAGAAGAGGACACACAAAGAGCTCCAATCCTGACATCTCTTCTCTTAGTGGTATTAAAAGTATCACAGAGCCATGGCATCCCCTCACTGCAGGATTCAATAATTCATTTTATTTGTACATTTTGCCCAAAGTTCCTACATCTAATTTTCCAAAAAATAAAAATAAAACATGATGCCCCCTCTCATATCAGAATTACAGCTCAAATCCTGTTTTCCCTCAATTTGAAATTTTTTTAGAATCTACACATCTTACACAATATTTTTTCATCCTTTTAAAATTAGATCTAACCTTTTTGCTTTAGACGTCCCAAACAGAGTTCCATCAAGACCCTCGGTGCATGAACGGAGATGGAGACTCAGCTGTCAACCTCTCCAATCATGCTATAAGGGACTCTTATTTTAAATCCAGGGGCAACGTTTGAGTTTGTTGAGAAATTTTTATAATTTGGCTTTTTCTTGGTCATTCATCTTGTTTGAAAATGCACGTGCGTGGTGTACAAACATATGCAAGAACCTAAGCTCGTGTCAGTGTATTTAGTTTGGGATATTTTTATTACTGTGTAGAATTTATCTAAATTGTGAAGCATTTTTTAACTGTAAGTAAAAAAAAAGTGATACTGAAATTAGGTTATTATTGTATTTTTTAAAAGGCTGCGGATCTCCTATGGTGAGCATCAGTTTTCTTAAAAACTCACTACAAATGTTTGATTTCAGACGTTCACTGCTGGAGGATGGTGTCTGTCAGTATCACAGATCTGTGGGGGAAAAGCTGAAGATCAGGTTTTAAAATATTTTCTGGGGAGGATAGCCTTCTTGTGACCTTATCTTGACTTTGTGATAGCCACGGGCTTTGTTATTCAAAGTATTTCACCCGTTACATTTGTCTAAATGGAAAAATGTCTAAATCTGTTCTTACATAAGAAGTGATTTCCAGAAATTCTGTGACTGGCTGACAACTTAGTTTTAATCAGATGTAAATTTATTTATTTTTTCTTTGTACAAAGTGCAGATGGTTAAATGCTCATGATTTCTTTAAGTATGAAAACATCCCAATAAAAACAAACTGGACTGATCAGTCCGACCAATAAAGTTTGATTTTGTCGGTTTGCATACAGAAACCTCCTCAGTGGAAAAGCTTCTGCAGTATAGGTTTAAGCTGGGCAAAATTGCCGCTGTTCTTCAGCTTCTGTGGCATGTTGCTGGACTTCATGAGCGCCTCGTGAGCTTCTTCAAATAACTTCTCACCGAGCTCTTTCTTCACTCTGTCCCTCCAGGCGATCAGCTTCGGGCGACCTTCAAACCCATCAAAACCAGTTCCAAAAGGCTGCAAAACAGACAATAGTGCAGTTATATTTGTGGAAATCAGCTGGCAATTGTTAGAATTTAACAACAAATAAAAACTCAGAAGACAAAATAAAGTTAGAACAATCCGAGCATATCATTTTCATTCAGACAATTCACCTGATGGACTATACTGCAGTTATGACTGTCTGCCAGCTACACGCTTATCATCTGGCCCTAATGTGCTCCATGTGAAGCAGGCTTAATGTAGGAGTGGCCCTAATTTAAATATGGTTTTATATGCTAGACATGCAGATGAGTTGAGGTACTCATCACAAACTCATCACAAGTCAATGCTGCCAGTCAAGGCCAAATGTTGTCCATGAAAACAGTTAGATACGACTTTTGACCAAGTCCAAGGGATTTAGACCCGGAGTAAACTGCAGTTTAAGACAACTTAACTCGACCACAATGGACTGGTAACACAAACCAACTGAGCACAGTACCATGGATATGACTAAACTAAAGACTAAAGATTAAAACCTGTACACACGAATGATTTCAATTGGCTTAAATGTGACAAGACTCTTGGAGAAGAGATTTAAAGCTCCCTCTTCACACACGCTGTGGGAGTTTAATGTATACGCAGTATTTACTTATAATTTTAGTTTTAAAATTAGTTACGACAGGCAAAGTAGAAATCCTGCGACAGAAGCAGCAGTAGTGATGGAAATATTAGTACCTGCATGATCTCCACTATGGCCACCACATCAGCCACAGAGATTTTGTCCCCGAGGATGAACGGTTTACTCTGGAGGAATTTCTCCTCCAGCAAGTTGAGCGACTGCTTCACATTCTCAACAGCAAAGTCCATCGTCTCCTTCGGGATTTCAGAGTCCATGACAATCTGATACAGAGCCTGCCATCACAGACACACAGAGATTAACTGTTGGCACCGGCAATGCAGTCAAGAGCCTAAGAGAGGTAGTTATTGCTGATCCAAAGAAAGAGCTTCAAACTTTTCTGTTTAGTTTTGTTTCTGTTTTTCTTAGTTGACTCTTTTAAATGTTTTTCCGTGTGGAATGTGCATAGATTTCCAAATGTTCTTTTGGATATCGTTATGCTTAAAATCTTTAATTGTTAGTGTCTGACTGCCAGGTGGTCATAAACTCAACATTTACTGGATGGACATTCATAGCACGCAGAGGATACACTTTTTGACTTTTCCTTTTGTGGCACCAGCAGGTGATCCTGTGAAGTATCTCAATATCCTGGCACACTGTTTACTGGAAAGTATTACTGTAAATATTACAAACAAAACATTGTACTAATGGTGCTTATTCTGTGGTTTTTTTTAGAAGTGCCAGTTTTCAGCTCAGCCACCCTGTGTCATTTAAACTTCATGCAAAGCTGCTGACTTTGTGCCACATTGTGCCTTTCTCTGAAAGAAGAGTCAACTCTAAATTGGTGCAAAAGTCTAAATCCAAAGTGAAACTGGTCCACTGAAACGTCCAAACAGACGTGTCAGTGGGGACCGTAAATCATATCATATCTACAAAAGGAACCAATCAGACAAACGAGGCTGATGAAATGTGTGTGTTGAAAAGCGTCAGGTGAGGACAGTTGATTGAACTGGGACACGAACCCTGAGCAGGAAGACCTTTGAACAGTGAGTTCTGAGGTTCATGTGCTGCCAGGAGAAATATTCGTTCACACGTGCTCGCTGCTGCAGATCAGCAGGAAACCAGTGATCTGCCACTGACCCCGAGTATTTCTGCATAAGGTACTCCAAGATCGCAGTACTGCAACACAAGAGAGAACAAAAACAAATGATGTTTTAACCCCTACTTGCTAAAGTGCTGAATTTAACGATTCTTAATTATCTTTTAGTTTGAGAAACTCTGTTTTGTAGGTTCAGTTTTAGCATTTAGGATGTCACAGTCCTGTTTTTTGAGCTGTAAATGACCATATTTAGATTACTCTCACAAATATCTGCCAATTACTGCCAAGTATCAAACAAGTGAAAAACTCAAAACTCACTGAGCAACACTGAGGCATAGACTTCTTAGATGTACTCTTAGTACAATTACAGTAAATGCACAGGAAGCTGTTTAACGTGGCACAGAACTGCATGCACAATGGTCCAAAAGGCACAAATGTGGAACATGTGATATTAGCTATGCTGCAATCTAAGTAAAGTATGTCAGAGATACAGGACAAGTAAAGTATTTCAATTAAATTATGTATATAATTATATCATTTAAATAATGTGTAAAGAAGCCAGACCAAAACTCAGACGCCCGATGTACCTCTCAGTCAGAATGAAGCCTCCATCCTTCATGACAGGAACCTTTCTCACGATGCTGAGGTCCCCAAACTCCTTGCTGTACTGCTGCCCTGAGACAAACACAGAATCCATGCACACGTTACAACACGTTAAAAAAACAGGTCTAGACTGCACAACTCCATAAATTGTTTCAGAATGTGGGAAAAGAGATCAAACAGACTAAACTGTCTGGAAGCAGAAAGCATTGCAATGTTTCTCTGTTCCTTTGTCTTGGGTTTTTCTCTCTCCCTGTTTTACTTGCTTGAAAAACGTCCCTGTCTTAAAGAGTCGGGTATCTCAGAGTTAACAAAACTCTTTCTGGGTGAAATGTGAAAAATGTAAACTGATATCCCAGAGGGAGATTTTGTGAATGTTAGCAATTACAGCACAAGTTAAAAGCCGTGGGGGCATTCATCTCCTCTGAACTCTTGCGAAATCCTTTTCCAGTCCAAATTATTCGCAGACAAAGAGAACAAGCGGAGTTCAAAGTCTACAGATCATTTAGCTCTATATTTTTTTCCAAAATATACAAATGCTACTATTTTAGAATGTGAGCTGAAACTTTTACAAAAGCATGCATGAGTCAAATATAAACTATCATCTCTGTCCCCAGCAAGATTACCTGTGGCAAGGTCGACAACCTTGAACTCAAAGGGAATCCTGAGCGCTCTGGCAAACAGAAAGACAGAGCGGCAAGGTGGGGATATCAAATCGAGATAGAGCTCCATCATGTCGGAATGTGACGGCTGCAGATGCTTCCCTCTGTGTTGTGGCTACTCTCCTGCCTAGCCTGATATAGTCTATCTGACCAGAACTCCGCCTATACTTGCTACATGACCTACTAACGTTTAAGTGATAGTGATCGTTCAAAGTAAGCAATGGTTGAGCAATCTGAGCTTTGGTCTCAACTTAACCAAACATTTCATGAACTCTAGTCACTTTTTCATCTACTTTATGGGTCTCTTAGCTCAGCGGTCCCCAACCTTTTTTGCGCCACGGCCCGACAATATTTTCACGGACCGGTCGCGGATAAATACAACAAAATAAAACTAGTACAGTGCCAAAGTAGTTACCCCCGTCAAAAATTGTTTCCCCATTCACGGGAGCGCGCAAAGTAGGAGGAGCCACTTGCCCAGCTCCGTTCTGTATGCTACTTGTCACTGATCTGCAGTCGACGCGATAAAGAGTAAAAGCTGGAAAACAGCAGACTCGATGAATTTAATATTAGTTTCGTGACATTGTAATGTGCCGTGTGGAAGACAGTTTACCTTATACTGTACACTGAAATAACCTGCTGGGAATACTTTGTCTAGAAAAAGACTTTGATACTATAATACTGTAAAACCAGATGCGATCATGGAAACACGTCGCTCTCCAGTGAATTTACACTCGGTTTACATTTTGTAGCGAAGCTATCACGAATGAGTTTATTTGCAAAATCAATCTCAGTATAACCAATAAGTACAGTAACTTTGGAGAAGATGTCTTATTCACAGCAAAAGTTATGGAGGGATACAGATTTTATCAGGATGTATGGCATCGGCTGCCAAAATGTGTGCCCCCCCCCATCTGTAATCCATATTGCCTTTGCCATCCCAAAGGGTATATTTGCCAAATAAGTCACAGTATAACCAATAAGTACAGTAACTTTGGAGAAGATGTCTTATTCACAGCAAAAGTTATGGAGGGATACAGATTTTATCAGGCTGTGTGGCATCGGCTGCCAAAATGTGTGCCCCCCCCCCCCCCCATCAATAATGCACCTTGGTTTTGCTATCACGAAAGAGTTTATTTGCAAAATAAATAACAGTATAACTAATAACTACAGTAACTTTGGAGACCATTTGGTTTTTTTAGACTTCTTAATTTAACATCTACATCTATATATGTAGATATGTGTTCTCGACAATGTGTGCCATAAGAACACTAGCTGTGGACCTTTAGTGTCAACTATGTACAAGCGAGACAAATAAACACATCTTCTGGTGGTGGGCTTTTCACGCAGAGCTGGTGGAACCACTGCAAACACATCTCAAACTGAATCTGTAAAAAAATAAATAATTACAAATCCCAATGTTAAAATTTCATTTATGGGAATTGATCATAACATTTAGCAGTCTTTCTTGATGTCATTACCCATTTGTTGTCAGTTTCATGCTCTTCTTCCCCGCAGAAATGACAGATGTTTGTCAAGTTATCTGTTTTAAAAAGTGAAAAAATAGCACATAGAGTATACTACCTACTGCACTTATTACTTCATTCAAACAACTATATGGTTTGTTTCTACAGCCATCATGATGAAAATATTCATGATGTGAGAACATTGAATGGTGGAAAATGAGTTACCTGTCTCTAGGAGAAGAGTGGTGGCAATTTGCAGCCTGTGTGTGTTTATGGCCTTTTTTGTAGACGGAAAGTCTATTGACTCTTTTCGCAAGATCTTTTCAGCAAACTGAAAAAGAGATTCTAAGATGACTAAATAGGCTAATATCGTAAATGTTATTTTATAGTAATTTGTTTCCTGTGAATCAATTTCTTTCTTTTATTGTGTAATTATCTTATATTCCTTTTCCTGTCATTAACATTTATTACAACACAACATTTCCAATATTCTCGTATATATGTATGTATTTCGGTTAAGACTCGTACTTTCAATGCAAAGACTCCACATGAGGTAGCGTCCACTTGTTTTGGGTGTTTGACTGTGTCACAAGTCCATCTTGAGACGTTGCATCCTTTTTTTCGCATGAATGCCCTGAAAGATAAGTACAATAAAAACAAATAACATGTTTTAAAATTTTGGTGACACAAGAAGGTGAACAGTGTTAGGTATTTTAGTACCATGGTAGCATTTACTGGATATTGTTTTATAGTGACATTATACAGGAAAACTCTGTCATTCAATAAGGCCCCTTTGTTTTAGTTATTTTTCTCTTTGACCCAAGAATTGATGTGTGAGAATCACAGGCTGGTACAAGGTTGAAATACCACAGAGATCACTCCCTCAGCTACATTAGTTTCTTAATCTTTTAGACGCCTGTTGAAGGCCAAATGGTTTGTTTCAGATTTCACTAATGAAAGAACTCTTCGTTTTGTGTCTTGAAAATATGTCGCTGAGATAATCACAATTGTAGCTGAACTGATACACTACACAAAGGATGCTTCTTCACCCAAGGGCAGGAAGACGCTGCCTTATCTTGGTCTGTACTGGTTTAAACTGATAAATCTGCTGTCTCATGAATTTTACCCTCTATATAAACTGTTGTACTTGTGAATAAAGTTGAGTCAATTTGGGAAGACAATCTAAAGCAGTCTCTGTTTTCTTGTTCTCCCAAGCTGCTCCCGAGCTCGTACTAACACGCTGAATGGCATGCTTGAATATTGCTTGAGAATATATTTGACTGTGTTACAGACTAAGGGACATTCTCTGCTGATAGGTGAAGGTACATTCTCTGCTGATAGACGTCCACGCCTCGAAGGAAGTCGATCCACGGATTAGGCCCTGGAAACCGTTTCCTTCAAACAGTATGGAGAGCTTAAGTGTCTGTTGAACATCAAGTTAAGAACTGACCACACTGTTTTGTTAAAATCATTACTTTTTAAAAGTCTACAACGCATTTCCGTGGACAATTACTTGTGCTTTATTTTTCCCCGTTTCCGCCCATGATATAGAAATCAATCACTTACACAGTACACTTTGAAGAGATGTGGAGGAGGAGCAAAGATGAAATTCACACATGTATAACCTATGTGAAATTATTTTAGACATTTGTCTGATGTTTTAGTGCTAAACCTCCGCAACACTTTATGCGACTACTAAACATTATTCTCCCCGTGCTATATTTTCTAATGTAAAAACATCATCTCATACAGACATCAGGTCCTCAAATAAACATTGAAACATGGGGAGACGTCTCTGTAAAGGCAAAATTAACCCATAACACCACAATATCAGAAGGCCAACACAAAAATTCAAACCTGTTGCTGCTATTTTTTTAATTTTGAGTGCCAATTTTTTTTAAATTTTTTTTGATTGACATCATACTTATAATTGTCATAATAAACACAAAAATAACAACAGCAACAAAGCGTTTAATAAAGGGTCAAAATAAATTTCAACATTTATCCTTACCTTGTTGATTCCAAACAATTTTGGATACCTTGTTTAGTTTCTCCGAGTGGATCAAGATACAGTGACTTCTTTTCTTGTGGGTAAATGACCTACAGTAAAATTATGTGGAGAATTACATGTAATAATTCAAGACTTAAGATTATCTGCATGCCATGCATTTGTCTTATAAAACTGATTTGATGAATATTGTAAATGCAATTATTTTTTTACCACTAATGTCCAGTGATGATGTTCATTTACAATTCCCAGAATGACTTCATGCTCCATGGGTTTGCTCTTAAATTGAAACAAAACAATAAAAATATTCACTTCAGAAAGAAATGCAATAACATGTTGTTTAGAGTCCTTTTTTATTAAAGCCATTTATGATATATTATATATCATCCACTTATAAAGTACTCTGCGACAGCCATGATTCACCCCTCATTTCTTTAACCTGTGCAAGAAGCTGGACTATCTTATATTTTTTATAAGTGGTTTTGCACATTACTTCCTCCAAGACTAATAAAGGTCTTTCTAAGGATTTTTTTTGGACATGGAGTTCATTTTCAATCATTTTCAATGCGATCCTTTTACCATCTGCAGAATAATGTTTAATGCTTTCTTAAGCCTCTTTAACAGTGACGTATGAATCACTTGATAATAAAAAGGTACCTATTAAAGAGATGAAGCAGTGTTGATGATTTCAAAAGAGATATTAGCCCAAATGTTTGAAAATCTCAAATCAAGCATTGATTGGAGTGTGTACAAAAAGAGGAGGAAACCAGACAAGCAGAGAACAAAAGAGAACTGTCAAGTCTAATAAACTATCCACATCTACTAACCCCAGTCTCAATCATTCTTTCTGCATAAGCTGTTATCCAATCTAAATCTGGATGTGGATATGATCTGAGATACTTAAACAATACACACAAGATTCTTTCTAGAGATACCTACCTTGAGTCTTGGAGCTTTTCTCTTCCAAATGGCAGTCATTGAAAATGAATCAATGAATGCTGCTTTTGCTGAATTATGACGATTGCATTGTCTCACCATGATCGCAAGATATGCATTAATAGACTGCGAATACAAAATGTAAACATTTGTTAACTGTTGTCAATGAATAAAACACTGATAGTTGCATTGTTGTCAGTAAAGATCACTGTACCTCACTTTCCAACTCCATGTCTGGACCAATTTGTTGGATATCCCAGTAGAATAATTTGTAAGCACCAATTCTGGAGAGTAGAATGTGAGGACTCTTTCCAGCCCAGGCATCCATTATATCTACAAAAAGTAATGAGAAAAAGAGATAAGTCAGCAGGACTAAATGTAAATCAAAATTTCAAATGCATAATTTCTTATGTAGTTGTCTGACAAAAGACGTGTTTCAGGGTAAATACTTTTAAGACGCTGATAAAATGGGCACATGGTTTAACATTGTATTTTGTAAAAAAAAAAGGAGAACTTAAATTTGCTTTTATTTGGGGGTAAAGTTACACTTGCAATGTTCTACAAAGAAATTTAAATAAATTCATATTAATAAAAGAAAAGAAATTTAAATACATAGCAATAGAAATGCTCTTGCCCCCTATCATATCTTTTTTCCAGCAGAAACACCTATTACAACAATTTTTTAAAATTATGTTTAGTTGAAGCTACATGGCTAATTTGAAGAATCTAAGATATAAAAAAATATTTTTGGTTCTTTCATACTTTTTGGTTTACTACATCATTTGTGTTAGGGTTAGTGCTCCATATGTGTCCATTCATAGTTTTGATGCCTCGAGTTCTAACAATGAATCTACAAAATAGACAAGGAAATTAAGAAGCAACATTAAAATGAAGGTGTGTCCAAACTTTTCACTCTTAGTGTACATCAGATGTACAATATCAATCATGAACATTCTGGGTTACACAACAACAAAAGAAAGATTCACAGTTTTGAAGGACTCACTTTTTCATTTGTGTAATTTTACACATGTGGCTTACATCCTTTTACAAGTTTTCTATAATGTTTTGCCCCATGAATGTTTTTTTAAAGCATTAACATATTGTTAAATTTAAATATTCTGTTAGGAAATATACCTAACAAAATCTTTTTAAAGGTGTAAAATTTCCTATGCCATGATCTACAGAGTACTGAAACAAACACTGTCATAGGAACAAAAGTCCTTTTTTTAAAAATAAAAAAATAGTATATTTATTTACATTTCTCTGCAACTGTTGGTTCTATGGTTTGTGCTGTAGATTGCTGGGCTGTAATCTGTGGACCTGAGGCTTGTGTGGTTGTAGCATTTGGAGCTGTGGTCTGTGAGGCTGGGTCTGCTGTTGTGGTTTGTGAGGCTGGGTCTGCTGTTGTGGTCGGGTCTGCCGTTGTGGTCTGTGAGGCCTGGTCTGCTGTTATGGTCTTTGAGGCTGGGTCGGCTGCTGTTTTGGATTCGGTTTGTAGAGCTGTAGCGTGTTCTGGTGCTGTAGCACTTGTGGCTGGTTCTGGTGGTTCGTTCACTTTCTGTGCTGTTGCTCCTGACTCTGGTTCTGATACCGTTATTGGTATACCTTGTGGAACTGGAGATGGATGTTGTGTTTGAACTGGTAGTGATGTAAGTGATGCCATTGGTGCTGTAGCCTGTGTAGCTTTAGGAGGAGGTGCTGGTGCTACCGCCACTGGTGCTGCTGTAGCCTGTGAAGCTAGAGCAGATGCTGGTGCTGCTGGATCTGGTTGTGCTGTTAGTAATGTGGCTGCTGTTTTCTTTAAACCCCGGTGTGGCACTCTTGGCATGCTGTCTTTGCTTAACTTTAGTTGGTCAATATTTACTTTTGGAATGATTGTCCCATTGGAATCCTGAAGATCTGCACTTTTACCTTGGATTGCTGTAATAATGTAAGGGCCTAAAAAGTTTGCTTCAAGTTTCCCCCCTTTCCTCTGCTGGCTTCTTATGTTAGCTCTTAAAACTTTGTCACCAACTTTGAAGACGACATCTCTCTTCATCATTTTTATTTTGCCCTTTGTTTTTTCCTGAGCTTTGACCACGTTGTCCTTCACCAGTTCCAACAGTTTTTGATGCTTTTGAATGTCTTCCGACACCTCCTCCTGCCCCACAATGTCTTCCACAGTCTCATCAACCTTTGAATCAAAAGACATGTCTATCATTACTATAATTTGTGTACGATACACAGATAATACATAAAAGAACTGAGAAATACAGTGAAAATTTACATTAAGTGTCTTTGGTAAGGTTTTAAGACACAATGTATTTCTGGCAAAGCTTCAGTGTATCCTGGAATTGATTGGACATGAAGAAAACTGTTATTAAGGGGTGGAACAATCCATAGAAATATTCAGTGTTGTTGTCCTTTTATGGCGGTGACATAGCATCCATTGAAACTGATCTGCCTGCGCCTCAAAAACTAAAAAAGTTTCGTTGTGTGGGATTTCCGTGTAGTTTGTCACAGACAAAAAGACATACCATGAACTCTTCTGGGATTTCGGAAGGATAGCGAGCCTCTCTGCCAAACATTAGGTAATAAGGCGAGTATTTGGTGGTCACTTGTTTTTTAGTTCTGAGTCCAAACATTACAGCATCCAGGTACTCATCCCACATTTCTGGTTGGTCGCCAACGACTTTACACAGGGCTCTGACAATGAAAGCACATAGAAGACATTCATATGAAAGATCATTTACATTTTTTAATAGTTTAATGTCATGCATTAATGTTTTGTTTGAAGGGAACCCCCATAAATGTATAACATGTACTCCAAGAATTTACCTCTGGATGGTGCCATTCATTTTCTCCACCAGCCCATTCGTTTGAGGGTGATAAGGGGAGCAGAGGCTTCTTTTAATTTTTAACAGTCCGCAAACCCTTTTGTTGAGCTGCAAAAGAAAGTTATATACACTGGCTATAAGCACATTACAATAAGAATTTAAATAAACAGCTGTCATACTAATATCTCAACAACAGATTTATAAAGACCAGAAAATTAACCATTTTCAAAAAATTATTCAAATATGAGTTCACATATTTTTGCCAAAGACTAAAGTAGTTACAGAATTGACAAATTCTTTGCCTTGGTAAGTCAGTAAAAATCCTTTTCGGGGCTTCGAACTGGTGGACGAATTTTATGAGACAGTTTGTCACTTCCCCGGCTGATTTTGACTTTAAAGGGTATGCTTGTGGCCATTTTGTAAAATAATAAATAAAAACACATATGTATTGATGTCCATTGTTAGTTTCAGTAGGTTTTCCAATGAGGTCCATCCCAACCAGTTCAAATGGCTGAGAGACCTTAAAAAGAAAATCATAGTTAAGTTAATAATACTGAAATTACACAGAATGCTAGTCTACTGTTATAATTTTTTCAAGTATATAATCAGTAGGTTTCTAAGCAATGAAAACATTGTGTGATTAAATGTGATTATTTGCTATGGTCGATGACTAACCTTTATCGGAATGTATTCTGCTGGTTTTTTAATTGTTGCAGCACTTGCCTGGCAAAGTGCGCACTGTGAAACATAATCAAAAATAAAAGCAATTCAATAACAAACACAATAGTTGATGATCAAGGTTTACATAACTTATTTTGAGAGATACAGAAACATTGCTGTGTTCCTCTTAAAATAATTTAGCAGTAGTCGAATTACATAGAGTTTGTTTTGGAGTACCCACCCAATTGTTGATGTCCACTGACATCCCTGGCCAGTAGAACCGCTTTGAAATGGCTTCTCTTGTTTTTGTTTGCCCGCAATGGGCCCCAGTAGGACTGACATGAAAATCTGAAAAAATTGTGTTTGCCTCATCAGCCCCACAGACTACCGTTGTCTTTATGGTTTTGTCTGTGCCTTTGTAGCGCCAGTAAAACAGCTGCTCCCCTAAACATAAACAAGAAAATAGAAAAGTTTATTATACCTGTTTAAACCACGACAGGTCTATATGTGGTAAAAGTCATGACAATACATCTTGAATGTAATGAATCAATTATGTATGTGATATAATTTTGGGGTGACTATTGGACTGGTTATCTATATTTATGACAGTATGACTACTTCAGAAACCAAAAAGATTATGCCACACACAAGACTGTATTACTGATACTAAAAAAAGTGATGGGTGTGTAAAGTCATTATGACTAATGGCCTTCAGATATAATGGATTTATTTTTAATGCAAATATCAATTCGAAGTAGTTTAATTCCAAATTTCCTGCTGTCAGTAATTTTCCACATATGTAATTTAAATAACAGTGGGTACACCTGCGTAAAAGGGTGTGGCACATACCAATCCAAAAGTAATTACGACGTAATATATTGTAGTTAAGCTATAAAAAGACAAAAACAGTTCTTAGTTAACGCTGTTTAATTAATAGCAAACCTTAAAACTTTTACTTTAATAAACGCACATGTGCCAATTAACCGGGGTTAACTAGGTCAAAGAAAGGTCAAGCTAATTAAATCGGTTAGTGCAAATTAAGACTACACATTACGCCATTGTATATGTATTAACAATGTCAGAAGGAGAGAGGCACTGAGGCACCGTCTTCCGCCCCCCGACGCTCCTGCTGTGCCTCCTCCTTCTGACAGGAACTGCCTACAGAACAAGCATGAATGATGCCTGAGTGGACACACACAACTCACAAGTTCCTGGCTCTGTCGGCTCCTCTGCAGAGGGTTTCCCTAAGAAGGTGGACCTAGCAGGGTCACCGGGGGACGGGGAGCTGTGCCTCACGGCCCTCACTTCGTCGGAGAAACCCTCATGCAGAGTTCAGAAACTTGTGTGTTGAGTATGTCGCTGTGAGCCTCCACCATTTACTGGTGGGTGCAGTCTGAACTGTCTAGAGACAGACCAGACCAGCTGCACAACACAGACACTTCAAACCTGAGGACAAAAACTATGAGAACAGAAAAAGGAAAGGAAACTTAGCTTAGAACCATGCAGCGCTACAGGAGACGGCAGCACTGCAGAGGTGAGGACCGGCACCTGTTTGAAAGAGACAAATACACACAAACACACACAACAACAGACGAGAAACAAACACAGAGAGAGGAAAAAGTGGTTATACAGAACTTGAGGACATTACCTACATGTAAATATATAAAAATAATTATAAATTTGTTGGGTTTTCTTTAACAATGTCAGAAGGAGAGAGGCACTGAGGCACCGTCTTCCGCCCCCCGACGCTCCTGCTGTGCCTCCTCCTTCTGACAGGAACTGCCTACAGAACAAGTATGAATGATGCCTGAGTGGACACACACAACTCACAAGTTCCTGGCTCTGTCGGCTCCTCTGCAGAGGGTTTCCCTAAGAAGGTGGACCTAGCAGGGTCACCGGGGGACGGGGAGCTGTGCCTCACGGCCCTCACTTCGTCGGAGAAACCCTCATGCAGAGTTCAGAAACTTGTGTGTTGAGTATGTCGCTGTGAGCCTCCACCATTTCCTGGTGGGTGCAGCCTGAACTGTCTAGAGACAGACCAGACCAGCTGCACAACACAAACACTTCAAACCTGAAGACAAATCTAAGAGAACAGAAAAAGGAAAGGAAACTTAGCTTAGAACCATGCAGCGCTACAGGAGACGGCAGCACTGCAGAGGTGAGGACCGGCACCTGTTTGAAAGAGACAAATACACACAAACACACACAACAACAGATGAGAAACAAACACAGAGAGAGGAAAAAGTGGTTATACAGAACTTGAGGACATTACCTACATGTAAATATATAAATAATTATAAATTTGTTGGGTTTTCTTTAACAATGTCAGAAGGAGAGAGGCACTGAGGCACCGTCTTCCGCCCCCCGACGCTCCTGCTGTGCCTCCTCCTTCTGACAGGAACTGCCTACAGAACAAGCATGAATGATGCCTGAGTGGACACACACAACTCACAAGTTCCTGGCTCTGTCGGCTCCTCTGCAGAGGGTTTCCCTAAGAAGGTGGACCTAGCAGGGTCACCGGGGGACGGGGAGCTGTGCCTCACGGCCCTCACTTCGTCGGAGAAACCCTCATGCAGAGTTCAGAAACTTGTGTGTTGAGTATGTCGCTGTGAGCCTCCACCATTTACTGGTGGGTGCAGTCTGAACTGTCTAGAGACAGACCAGACCAGCTGCACAACACAGACACTTCAAACCTGAGGACAAAAACTATGAGAACAGAAAAAGGAAAGGAAACTTAGCTTAGAACCATGCAGCGCTACAGGAGACGGCAGCACTGCAGAGGTGAGGACCGGCACCTGTTTGAAAGAGACAAATACACACAAACACACACAACAACAGACGAGAAACAAACACAGACAGAGGAAAAAGTGGTTATACAGAACTTGAGGACATTACCTACATGTAAATATATAAATAATTATAAATTTGTTGGGTTTTCTTTAACAATGTCAGAAGGAGAGAGGCACTGAGGCACCGTCTTCCGCCCCCCGACGCTCCTGCTGTGCCTCCTCCTTCTGACAGGAACTGCCTACAGAACAAGTATGAATGATGCCTGAGTGGACACACACAACTCACAAGTTCCTGGCTCTGTCAGCTCCTCTGCAGAGGGTTTCCCTAAGAAGGTGGACCTAGCAGGGTCACCGGGGGACGGGGAGCTGTGCCTCACGGCCCTCACTTCGTCGGAGAAACCCTCATGCAGAGTTCAGAAACTTGTGTGTTGAGTATGTCGCTGTGAGCCTCCACCATTTACTGGTGGGTGCAGCCTGAACTGTCTAGAGACAGACCAGACCAGCTGCACAACACAGACACTTCAAACCTGAAGACAAAAACTAAGAGAACAGAAAAAGGAAAGGAAACTTAGCTTAGAACCATGCAGCGCTACAGGAGACGGCAGCACTGCAGAGGTGAGGACCGGCACCTGTTTGAAAGAGACAAATACACACAAACACACACAACAACAGACGAGAAACAAACACAGACAGAGGAAAAAGTGGTTATACAGAACTTGAGGACATTACCTACATGTAAATATATAAATAATTATAAATTTGTTGGGTTTTCTTTAACAATGTCAGAAGGAGAGAGGCACTGAGGCACCGTCTTCCGCCCCCCGACGCTCCTGCTGTCCCTCCTCCTTCTGACAGGAACTGCCTACAGAACAAGCATGAATGATGCCTGAGTGGACACACACAACTCACAAGTTCCTGGCTCTGTCGGCTCCTCTGCAGAGGGTTTCCCTAAGAAGGTGGACCTAGCAGGGTCACCGGGGGACGGGGAGCTGTGCCTCACGGCCCTCACTTTGTCGGGGAAACCCCTCATACAGAGTTCAGAAACTTGTGTGTTGAGTATGTCGCTGTGAGCCTCCACCATTTACTGGTGGGTGCAGCCTGAACTGTCTAGAGACAGACCAGACCAGCTGCACAACACAGACAATTCAAACCTGAGGACAAATCTAAGAGAACAGAAAAAGGAAAGGAAACTTAGCTTAGAACCATGCAGCGCTACAGGAGACGGCAGCACTGCAGAGGTGAGGACCGGCACCTGTTTGAAAGAGACAAATACACACAAACACACACAACAACAGACGAGAAACAAACACAGAGAGAGGAAAAAGTGGTTATACAGAACTTGAGGACATTACCTACATGTAAATATTTAAAAATAATTATAAATTTGTTGGGTTTTCTTTAACAATGTCCGAAGGAGAGAGGCACTGAGGCACCGTCTTCCGCCCCCCGACGCTCCTGCTGTGCCTCCTCCTTCTGACAGGAACTGCCTACAGAACAAGCATGAATGATGCCTGAGTGGACACACACAACTCACAAGTTCCTGGCTCTGTCAGCTCCTCTGCAGAGAGTTTCCCTAAGAAGGTGGACCTAGCAGGGTCACTGGGGGACGGGGAGCTGTGCCTCACGGCCCTCACTTCGTCGGAGAAACCCTCATGCAGAGTTCAGAAACTTGTGTGTTGAGTATGTCGCTGTGAGCCTCCACCATTTACTGGTGGGTGCAGCCTGAACTGTCTAGAGACAGACCAGACCAGCTGCACAACACAGACACTTCAAACCTGAGGACAAATCTAAGAGAACAGAAAAAGGAAAGGAAACTTAGCTTAGAACCATGCAGCGCTACAGGAGACGGCAGCACTGCAGAGGTGAGGACCGGCACCTGTTTGAAAGAGACAAATACACACAAACACACACAACAACAGACGAGAAACAAACACAGAGAGAGGAAAAAGTGGTTATACAGAACTTGAGGACATTACCTACATGTAAATATATAAATAATTATAAATTTGTTGGGTTTTCTTTAACAATGTCAGAAGGAGAGAGGCACTGAGGCACCGTCTTCCGCCCCCCGACGCTCCTGCTGTGCCTCCTCCTTCTGACAGGAACTGCCTACAGAACAAGTATGAATGATGTCTGAGTGGACACACACAACTCACAAGTTCCTGGCTCTGTCAGCTCCTCTGCAGAGGGTTTCCCTAAGAAGGTGGACCTAGCAGGGTCACCGGGGGACGGGGAGCTGTGCCTCACGGCCCTCACTTCGTCGGAGAAACCCTCATGCAGAGTTCAGAAACTTGTGTGTTGAGTATGTCGCTGTGAGCCTCCACCATTTACTGGTGGGTGCAGCCTGAACTGTCTAGAGACAGACCAGACCAGCTGCACAACACAGACACTTCAAACCTGAAGACAAAAACTAAGAGAACAGAAAAAGGAAAGGAAACTTAGCTTAGAACCATGCAGCGCTACAGGAGACGGCAGCACTGCAGAGGTGAGGACCGGCACCTGTTTGAAAGAGACAAATACACACAAACACACACAACAACAGACGAGAAACAAACACAGACAGAGGAAAAAGTGGTTATACAGAACTTGAGGACATTACCTACATGTAAATATATAAATAATTATAAATTTGTTGGGTTTTCTTTAACAATGTCAGAAGGAGAGAGGCACTGAGGCACCGTCTTCCGCCCCCCGACGCTCCTGCTGTGCCTCCTCCTTCTGACAGGAACTGCCTACAGAACAAGCATGAATGATGCCTGAGTGGACACACACAACTCACAAGTTCCTGGCTCTGTCAGCTCCTCTGCAGAGGGTTTCCCTAAGAAGGTGGACCTAGCAGGGTCACCGGGGGACGGGGAGCTGTGCCTCACGGCCCTCACTTCGTCGGAGAAACCCTCATGCAGAGTTCAGAAACTTGTGTGTTGAGTATGTCGCTGTGAGCCTCCACCATTTACTGGTGGGTGCAGCCTGAACTGTCTAGAGACAGACCAGACCAGCTGCACAACACAGACACTTCAAACCTGAGGACAAAAACTATGAGAACAGAAAAAGGAAAGGAAACTTAGCTTAGAACCATGCAGCGCTACAGGAGACGGCAGCACTGCAGAGGTGAGGACTGGCACCTGTTTGAAAGAGACAAATACACACAAACACACACAACAACAGATGAGAAACAAACACAGAGAGAGGAAAAAGTGGTTATACAGAACTTGAGGACATTACCTACATGTAAATATATAAATAATTATAAATTTGTTGGGTTTTCTTTAACAATGTCAGAAGGAGAGAGGCACTGAGGCACCGTCTTCCGCCCCCCGACGCTCCTGCTGTGCCTCCTCCTTCTGACAGGAACTGCCTACAGAACAAGTATGAATGATGCCTGAGTGGACACACACAACTCACAAGTTCCTGGCTCTGTCGGCTCCTCTGCAGAGGGTTTCCCTAAGAAGGTGGACCTAGCAGGGTCACCGGGGGACGGGGAGCTGTGCCTCACGGCCCTCACTTCGTCGGAGAAACCCTCATGCAGAGTTCAGAAACTTGTGTGTTGAGTATGTCGCTGTGAGCCTCCACCATTTACTGGTGGGTGCAGCCTGAACTGTCTAGAGACAGACCAGACCAGCTGCACAACACAGACACTTCAAACCTGAAGACAAAAACTAAGAGAACAGAAAAAGGAAAGGAAACTTAGCTTAGAACCATGCAGCGCTACAGGAGACGGCAGCACTGCAGAGGTGAGGACCGGCACCTGTTTGAAAGAGACAAATACACACAAACACACACAACAACAGACGAGAAACAAACACAGAGAGAGGAAAAAGTGGTTATACAGAACTTGAGGACATTACCTACATGTAAATATATAAATAATTATAAATTTGTTGGGTTTTCTTTAACAATGTCAGAAGGAGAGAGGCACTGAGGCACCGTCTTCCGCCCCCCGACGCTCCTGCTGTGCCTCCTCCTTCTGACAGGAACTGCCTACAGAACAAGCATGAATGATGCCTGAGTGGACACACACAACTCACAAGTTCCTGGCTCTGTCGGCTCCTCTGCAGAGGGTTTCCCTAAGAAGGTGGACCTAGCAGGGTCACCGGGGGACGGGGAGCTGTGCCTCACGGCCCTCACTTCGTCGGAGAAACCCTCATGCAGAGTTCAGAAACTTGTGTGTTGAGTATGTCGCTGTGAGCCTCCACCATTTACTGGTGGGTGCAGCCTGAACTGTCTAGAGACAGAGCAGACCAGCTGCACAACACAGACACTTCAAACCTGAAGACAAATCTAAGAGAACAGAAAAAGGAAAGGAAACTTAGCTTAGAACCATGCAGCGCTACAGGAGACGGCAGCACTGCAGAGGTGAGGACCGGCACCTGTTTGAAAGAGACAAATACACACAAACACACACAACAACAGACGAGAAACAAACACAGAGAGAGGAAAAAGTGGTTATACAGAACTTGAGGACATTACCTACATGAAAATATATAAATAATTATAAATATACAAGAACAAGAGAAATAAGAAAGAAAACTTTGCTTCAAACCATGCAGGGCAGCTGTCTAGAGGTGAGCTTGTGTGATTCTTATTCTGTCAGTGAATAACCTAAAAACAGAAAAAAAGAAAGAAAACTTACCTTAGAAATCTGTAGGGTTGTTTCCTCTGAGACATGTTGGAATCTGTAAACAGCTACTCCAAAAAGGATCCAGGTGTTTCAAAATACCTCTTTGGTGAATGTTTCAATTCTGCTAACATAAATGCTGCAATTAATTAACTAAAAGTCATTGCTCTTCACCCCTATTTATAGACTTTTGCGGATCAACGGATTAAAGCATCATAGGACCAAATTTGTTGTAAGATTCTAAATATATGTGACGTCATCATCCTGTAAGCCGAATAGTGCTTTGGACCTTGATGTCACAGGAGGCGGGCCACGCCCCCCGCCGCCATGACAGTAGGCCAGACAAAGGATACAGCTTCAGCTATGATTCGTACGTGTTTTGTACTTGGTTGCAACGTTAGATCTCACGATCGTGAAGACAGTTGTTCAGTCTGACGTCAGTAGCCGTGTCTGGGTCTAAACTCCGCTGCAGGTCCATATATCAAACGATCACTATGGCATTACTGAGAGTTGAAAAACTGTCTAAAGTCTTTCATCTTTAATAAAATGATCAGCGTTCTGCTCTACCAGGTGTAACAATTGAGTTTAACATCCAGGCATCCATGAAAACGGAATTTATGACATTTAACGGAGTTAGAAGTTAGCAGGGAGTTAGCTCGCTAGCTTCTATCTAAATAAAATATAGCATGTCCCGACTGCGGGGTTTTGGAAACAAATTAAAACGTACAACTCTGCTATCACTTCCAGCATAAATGAAGACAGAAAACTAAACAGCAGTGACGTTTGTAGGGTTACTGAAGTTGGGCTAGCTGGTATATAATGATGTGCTACGTGACCGCTAGCGACACAGCTATGTTAGCATAATATAAACAAGCTAACTTTTTTTCCACTCGATAAAGGTTAATGTGAGTGTTCTCGGTGGTCGTTTATTGCATTTATGGAGGGAGTGATGTATGCTGGGTAATGGCACAGCTAGCTACTGGGTGACTTTATTCACCCGCTTCGGCTGTTATCAGTCCATACAATGGGCGTTATTAGCACAAATCAGTCCCATAGATATCGGCCATCTCCTGCTAGATTGTTCAGAAGGTTGTTCTCATCCATCCAGATGGAGGATCACTAACAGGAGCGTGGAAGACTCCAGAATCCACTCTGGCTGGAATCCGGTGGATACAGCAGTGTTTACAGGTAAGACCATTTAAACGGACAGCATTTATAGAATGACTATTAAAAGTCAGCGAGTGTCAGTAATGTTAATGTGGTTATGTTAGTAATACACCGAGTGCTAATATAACAGCTTTAAGATGCATTTGTAGATATTATTACGTGTTTTACCGTCTTTATGGTGCTAGCTTAAAGTTTCGGTGTAAACGTTAGCTTATATTGGAGTAAAGCTGTTACTGTTTAAACGATGTTAGCACAGAAATATTAGCTTCTGTCATGACTGATGAAGTTACTAGTTAATAAAGTTTTCAGTAAAGTGTTTAATCGCAGCCACAGATTGACAGCAAATATCTCGATTAGCTTCAGTGCATCTATAATAAATATGTGCAAGTTTCAGTGCTTCGTTTAAACTGTATGATACTTATACTGACCCAGGGTCAGTGTAAAATACAATCCTAGCTGTGTGAACAAAGCCTGGCTCCTTTAATCCTGCATGACAAACCTCAGGATGCAGGTTATTATTACTCTTTCCTGCTGGCACACCTGTCACACCTGAGAGTCAGCTAGAAACTTACAGTGACGTGGACATCATGCAAAGACTGCCAGACTCTGTAATACTGCAAATGATCAGTGACTCAGGTTAACACTAAACTTTAAACGGTACCTCTGTGTGCTGAACATTTAGGATTGAGTCAGGCTGCATCAGCTGAAGCTGTTATTTGTATATATCAGTATTTTTTATTCAGGTGTGGGGAAAATACGTAAGACTGCAGTGAAGCGATGTACCAGATTAATCCCTGGCCAAAGGTATCGTACTTAAATCAGACTACTGATCCAGCCACATCAGCCTTTTGTGAGGTCTGTTTAAAGTTGACTAAAAGTCAACTGCAGGTTCCTGAGAGGTGAACTGTGAGCACAGAAACACATGTTCATACATACAGCTGCAGCAAACTTACATTAATTTTAAATAGATTTGTTACTCTGATGTCTGTCTCTGTGTTAGTCCTCTGACAGACTGGTGACCTGTCCAGGTGTGCTCTACCTATGACTACTGGGACAGGCTCTAGCCTCTGTAATAGAAATTTTCTGTTATTCTCATTTAAAGTATTTAAGTGCTTATGCATATGCTTAGTTGTGACGCTGTTACTGTTCAGTGAAAGTTTCTAAAACTAGATGAACTTACTTCACCGTCAGCAGTTTGAGAAAACAACTCCCTTTACAGGTGCTGATAAGGCCAAGGGCACAAAACAGCTTAACCATTGATCTGTTAGGTTTCATAGCGAGACACGTGAAGTGTGGTAGGATCAGTTTGTAACTTCCTCCCTCTTCCTTGGAATGCATAATGGAGTAGGAGTACAACTTCTGTGGCAGCGCTGACTGTGAACTGTGATGTTTGATGTGTGCTGGTGCAGTAATAAATAGCTTGATCACAGCTCTTTCTGTGTTGCAGACTTTATTTAAAAAATTCCACAACACCCCCCACCCTCCCACTGCGAACCTGAATTGAATATTCAGAAGACATTTCTTTAAATAGTTCTAGAAATCTGAGCTGTTGGTGTGTCCTTGGATTGTGTGGTAATAATATTAGAGCCTGCAATCTTTCTTACTGAATCTCTACTATGAGTCATGTTACCTGAGATTAATTCCATGTTTACCTGTCAGCCTGGACGAATGTGCTGTGTGAAGGAAATTAAATTAAATCAGATCTGAACTGCGTACATTTGAGGAACCTGTTCATATTTAATTCAAATATGAACCAGTGATTTTTTGATTGCTGATTCCAAGAGAGTCTTTGTGGAAATCCTGTTTGGCTTTTTGTTATTTTAATTCTCTTCTCTGTTTTCCAGAACAGTTCTCCACAGTCACTGTCCACATGGGTCAGTGGGACCAAGAAGCACTCTGCTAATGTGTGGACTCTGACCAGCAACATCCCGCAAGACCCAGACAGTGTTTTCTATCTCCCAGCTGGAGTTTTTTGTTTGTCTGTGACTGGAGAGTCAGATTTTTGTTGAGCTTCACACTTGCAGAGGTAAGTCAGTTGGCAGAGATTCCTCCCACCCTGGCTTTTATGTGCTAGATTTCTTATCTGAAACAGTAATATTTCAGTGACTGCTGCTTATACCACAGGTTAATACACGCTACTGATCCCTGATGGGAGAATCATCAATTTTGGCAACAAAGAAGCCTGGTGGATGTTTGTTTACAGTCTGATGGTGGGACATCATGCTCTGCATCTTCAAAGTTTGCCTCCTCATTATTATTCATACCCAGTAATGTGAAGTATGCTTATATCTACTATAACTGAACAAACGCGGTGGTCTTCATTTATGGAGGCTGTTGAGTCTGAATGTTGGATGTTGTGTATCTCGTGTTCTCTGGGTTTTGTTGTCCTCAGTCTTTTCGCAGGATCAGAAAACAAAACCAGGAGGTGCGTAAATGTTTCTTCTCCATGATGTTTCTTCAAATGTTTCTTCTGGATGATGACACGGGATGCCACCTTTGGTCTTGTGATGAAGCAAAGCTCAGGAAGAAGTGTGATTAAATGGTACACACATGTTGAGAAGGATGTACAGGGGCACCTGCAGCCAAATCCAAGCTTCAGGTTAGTTGTAGTTGCAGAACGCTATAGGACTGAGACAGCTGAGGCATCAAATGTTTGATTAAACGGATGAAAAAGAGAAGTTTCTTCCCTATAATTATCACTTAAAATCTGTAGCAACTTCAAGTCTGTCAGCGTGCTGAGCATGCTCAGAATGTGACAATATATTTTTGTTCAATATTTAATTTCTTTCAGTTGCAATTGTTAAATGAAAAAAATATATATATATTCTTATAATTTAGCAAACTAATTTATCAAAAAAAAATGTACATATATCTGTATTAGTTTTAATAAATTAATTTGACACCTGTATTGAAAATACCATATTGTATTCATACAGAATCAGTTTGGTATCATTGTTTGTCTGATTGCTGAAACTAAGAGCTACTTTGATCTGTTTAGATCTAAAGTATCCAAAGTTGAGCTCTAATGTTTCTTCACCCCTGTGTGTGTGATATGTGATTCCTACATGCTGGCAGAGCAGAGCAGCAGTTTGTGCTCACAGATGGTGACGGTGTGGAGAGACGGTGGTGTTTCCTCAGAAGAGAGTCACAAAGGACACCAGTCCATCTCACCACCTTGACTTGCTGACTGATGTTTGTCTGCACTGCACAGAGTAAATCAACTGACCGAGGTTTGTCCAGTGATGTGTTATGAATTGTATATTTGTTTTATGCTTACAGTTATGTTTTTCTTGACAGAGGTTCTGCAGAGGTTAGACAAAGCAGAGCAAATATGTGCTTTACATTTTACTGTGATTTTCTGGGATATTTGTTGCCTGATGTTCAGCAGGAATGAAGAAATAGAATCAAAGGGAGATGTTTTTGCTGTTTTTGTAATGATGTAAGTAAATCTTCAATATTATTTATTTGCTTGGTTATATTAGGAGTGTTTCTGAGTGAGGGAGAGAGGAGTCATCATCCAGTTTAAGTGACGTAGATCAGTGGATACACTTGTCTCCCCTTTAAAGGAGGCGATCCAAGTCATCCTTAAATGTTAGTGCTTTCAAATACACAAACATTTTTAAAGGACAAAAATGAACATCCAACTTTGACTGTAATACAAAATAAATCTTTGCATGTGTGTTTTCAAACTCTCAGATGGGCAGGATATCAGTCTTGGGCTGTCAAACCTGCCGGAGCAGCACTGAATGACCACCGCACATGAGCATGTTCCTGCAACATTCAGCATCTGATCTGTCATCTGTGTGCTTCTGCTTTTTGTAAGTAGAGTTACCCAACTCCAGTAACTCTAAACACATGCCATCCATTTCTAACGGCCTGGTTACTTCCTGTCAGTTACTTTAGAAACCATGTGGTCACCTGACCTAACACTGTTTCTTCTTCTTCCCCTTAATGTTCAAGTGTCACATGTCAAACAGCTGGAGAGGAAACTACACCAGCGTACTGGGATGTTTCAGCAACACGTGCCAAATGCTGTTCCTTCATGGTGACATCACCAGAGCATCTTCTCTTCAGTGCCATCCTCTCCTGTCACCCTCTCTGCACGCAGCTCTTTGAGTATGGGGTAGATAAGGGCGCAGAGAAACCCTTATTACTAATTTGTATTATAATTCAATTTTCATGAAATATTCATATTCAGTATCGGTCCTTTTATATTAATAACCACGTATCCACCCAGGCTCATGGTGGGGCAGGGCTCTGTCCTGGGATGCTTGAGTGAAAGGTAATGTACACCTGACCAGGTATCCAGTCTGTCAGAATTGTTTTCAATATTTGGTTCAAAAACATGAGTGACAACAAAAATCCAACTAGGATTCTTGCATGTGATGAATGAAGTCTGTCTTTGACTGTATTGTCCAGCTGATCCATCAAACCCCCAGCAGGTGAACCTTATTCATGACATAACACGGCAACAATGCAAAAAATGAAACAGCAACAGTCTAAATGTAAAGTGCATTCTAAAGTCCTCTTCAATAAATCATATGCAAAGAGTCATTCAGGACTGTAAAACGTGAACTACAGAACCCAGAGTCTTCATCATTAAATCTCTGGTTGCTTCATTTTTCTATCCTATATCAGACACTTTAAGGTTAGGTTAGGTAAAGTTGCATTCTCATGGTGAGGCAAAGTGCTTTATGTGTGTGTGTGCGTGCGTGTCATGAACGGCTATAAAAGGCCTATAATTAAAGAACAAAGCGGGGTTTGAGTTCGAGTTACGACAGACTGTCACTACTTGTAAGTGGAACGCAGCCTCCCTACGGCGGACAGCTAATAACAGGAATCGGACGCGGTCCACCCGAGTCCACAGCAACCACCATTGCAACCGCCTAGCATGACCTTAGAAACATATTCTGTCTTCATAACGATCAAAAACATGAAATGATTTGCAAAGTGTGAAAGTACAGCTGCAGAGAGCTATGGCGGTATCTTTGGAAGCTGTTTACATAGCTAATAATATACGATGTAACCATGGAAGACAGTCAGTCACGTGAGCTAGCGGTGCATGTTTACTACAGTGAATAAGGTGATTGCGTGTACACGCTGCAGGGGGTAAAGACATTACTTCAATATTGTTTTATACTGATATATATTTGCCTTCTGTTGACCATCACCTCAGGTTCACCATTACAGTTTCAGCAGACAGATGCACACTGTCTAAATATGAACACACTCAAAAACTCATGTCTCAGAAATAAGCACAGATGTTCATGTTTGTCATTAGTTTTATTTGTAAGAAAATTATGAACTTCATATTGTGTATCAAATAAAAGAACATTTCACAACTCTGAGTCAACAGAAACAGGTAACAGAAATGTCTCTAATGTGTACAGTGTAGTGTAAGCATTAAAAGATCATAAAGGAAACACTAACATTTATGTGAAACTAATTGTAATAAAAAAAATGAGCAGGTGGTTAATAGATGTAAAAGAAAGAATCTGAAAACAACACTTTTTTGGTCTAAGTGATCAAAGTAGAAAACAGAACTGATGTTCAAGAACAAACCGTAGCTGCACTAATATTACACATCTCCATTGTTGTGGTGAACAGACATGTTGCTTTTAAAACCACATGCAGTGTGTGACCGTGACTGTTCACTGAGACCATGAACGCCACTTCGCTGAAGCCTTCGCCTTCTTCTTCTTCTTCTTCTAAATTGGAAGCAGAAGGAGCACGAGCTGCTTTGATCTACTGAAAGGAAAAAGCAGAATATCTGAGTTGAAACCAGTCAGCTGAAACCAGTAAGACAGGAACAAATTCAATGCAGCGTCTCAGGTGGCTTAGCCTGTTACAACTGTTGATACAAGCTAAATACAGTTAACACACAGTGTCAGGGAGCTCCAGTGTGGGAACTAGTGGCTTTAGGTTTGTAGTCATTTAACTTTCATCCCTTCATTCATTTAATTCAGGAGGAAGAAATGTCAGGTGGGTGCAGGCTGGTTACATGCATTTGGTCCCATGCTGTCTTTAACTTGGTTCATTTTATGGCTGGGCTGTATGTGGGGTTATATCATGTTACTTGGGCAGGAGTACCTGTCCCCTGTTAGACTTAGAAAGTTTCTCCATAAGTAGAGCTTCTAACTCTTCTAGCACATCTGTGGCTGACAGTTTTTTGGTGGCTCTTTTTACCCCACACTGGTTGTGAGTGTGTAAATAGCCCCACTAGTTATTTTGGGTTGCAGTTAACTTGGGAGGAAGAGGTAGGTCTGCCATGACTAGATGAATAACAATTATCTGGGATACATAAATTTCATAATGCATGCATATATCTCTATAAACCTGCCTGAGGGCTGCCATTTTTTACATTCAGTTATTTCTCTGTTGAATCTAAATAATGAATGTGTTACAGTTAAACTGACACTGATCAGTGTAAATGGCTCATTGGGACACAGAAACCTTTAAATTAAACCCTATCACCTGATATCGAGTGTCAAACAATATCAAAGCTGTAAAAGCTGTTTACAGTCAGAATTTATAAAACTATGATTGTAAATAAATTCAAACAAGTGAGCTTTTCTCTTTGTGCTGAATATCAACACTGTGATTTCTTAGACTGTAAGCTTTACTTTAGCACAACCAGTTGTAGAAGCTGCCACTCCAAATGTCTTTGATAACAAGAAAAAAAGACCTTTTCAGTACACGGCCTGAAGTTCTTCTCTGACATCTTCTGCCATCAGCTTTGTCTGCTGCTTTGAAGACAATAAACCACAAAAAGATGATTTAGTCACTTTGTCTGCGTCGTGCAGCTCGAATGTGTCGTGTAACGATGTTGAATAGCTGTCGTTATCCCTCTGCTGTGTCAGTAGGATTGTACTGTACAGCATCTCATTGATATGTGAGGAATGCTAATGTAAACAGACTTACATCATTAAAATATAAAGGGCAGGAGATATTTAGATATTTTTATATTTATATTACATTTTATAGCTGACGGATATTACTAAATAGATAGAATTTACTAAATAGCTGGATGAACATGAAAAATATGTCTATAATAACAAATGACCATGAGAGCCAGTAGAATTAATTCAACTGGACACTCAAAAGACGTCCTTAAATGCTCTTTAAGTGGCGGAACAGATGAACAAACAGTTGTATCTATGAAGCGCCTTGAGGCGACTTATGTCGTGATTTGGCGCTATATAAATAAAATTGAATTGAATTAATCGCTTACTTGAGATGAAATCTGCTCAGCTACTTTGAAAACAGCTTCTAACTGGTTCCTCCTTTAACAGGATGACTGCTCAGGGGTAAGGCCATCATGCAGTCCAGCAACCTTTATGGTTCTGCTTTGATTCACCAGGAACTATTAGGGAAACCTTCCAGCGCCTCCTGTGAAAGACACAGGGATAAACACACAAACATTAACATGTTCCACAGTGTTCCAGTTTGATTTTCTCATCCTGTGGACAACAACGTACATGGATGCAGGTTTATTGTTAACTTTTGTAAGGTTTATTTAGTGAACATATCCAGCTGCAGCTCCACTGTGATCCTGAACTGGATAAGCACTTAAGAAAATGTGTCAATAAATGCACATACATCAACTTACTATATTTATCCAAACAGACGCGACCAATAATGCTTCACTGAGTCAGAGACTTTAATGTCTCTTCTATGTAAGAATGTCTCGTGCTGATATACCTGGAAACTTGACAACAAAGGTTTTTCAGACTGCATGTAGCTGTCCTCTATGTCAGCTAACACATTTACATTTATGTCACACTTATTTCTGCTTTCCCATTTTATAATTATTACTTACATTTTGATTATAAACCTTGAGTTTGTAAATGATCAGATTACATAATTGGAATACAATGTATCCAATTCAAGGTTGCGGGAGGATGAAGCCTATCCCAGCTGATACAGGACAAAGACAGGCTGCCAGTTTATCGCAGGGCTAACACAATATGTGTAACAGAAAATCCACTTAAATGTTTGATATTTCTTATAATAATCATAATTATGACTATTATTTAAAGGTTTCTTTATAAATACATTTTGATTTTTTATAACCTCTAAAATATAAACCTGAGCTGTTTCAGATTCTGACCTCTGACCTCACTGCAGCTCCCTCTTGGAAGTACGTCTGCTTCTTGTCTACCCCCAGTGTTGACCGCCTGCCCTTGATATCACGTACTGTACCTGAGGAACAAAAAAGGACAAACACTTGCCTTCATTTAAGAAGTACATTCATACAGAGGTAATCTATGGAAACACACTAGTTCAACCTTTGGGAGAAATCAGTTCCTGTGAAACATTTCTGTAAATGAACATCATGTGGAGAATGAATGAAATGAGTTCTTCAGGTGACTCAGCAGTCCCACACTGACAAATGAAATCTAGTTAAACTATTGAGCATATTTGCTCTTCTGAAATCTGTGTTAAACAACAACAAACATAAATTAGTAACAAAAATACAGCTGAGTAGAGGCTTTACAAACCACCAGCAGCCATAATGCTGAATTTTAATCTTCAAATGTTTCTGAGCCGTCTTCAACCTGCTTTTAACACATTAACACATTTTAACACAGTTCTATCACACACCACACAGAAACTTTTCTTTTTTTTTCCTCACACATCAGACTTCACACATGATCCTTTCCAAATGCCTGCAGGAGGTTAACATTCATTTAAACCTTTCAGACCTTTTTGATTCACAGATGAACTGAAACAACCTTGAAATTAGCACAGAGCTGCAGAGCTGTATGACTGAAACAATGTATGTATGTATGTATGTATGACTTTTAGGCTGAGCCTAAAAGTTCAACACAGTAATGATAAATTCCTCTGCTGTCTGTGGAAACTGGTGGTTTCTATCATTGCTTCTTTTTTCTCCCCTTAAGGAGCTTTAATTTTGCTAAAGTTAAACATGTTAAGTGTTTAAAATGCAATATTAAAATGATCTGAGACTTTTGCACATCTTTTTGAGGCCTTCTTTGTTTGGTTTGTTTGTTTTTAATCATGTGCTCTAGATGGCAGTGTTTGCTCAGCTTTGGTAATAAGCGACTCAAATTAGATCACTGGATAAAAGAGTTAAAACTACTGTCAAACTGAAACGTTGTCCTCACTGCAAAACAACCAAGAATTTGATTGTTACATTTTGGTCTTCTCCCAGGAAACAATGAAACACATATATGCTAAAAGCTGAAATATAACTCAGAATGTAATATTAGTGTTTAGGTTTCAACACTGTTTTGAAATAAATACCAGCTCTTTAGTATGTACGTGGATCTATTTACCCTTGTGACTTTATATGTCTACATCACAGAAGTAGACATGCTGAATAAAGGCCTTTGAGTATTATAATCGTCCTGAGCGGGAGAAGCGTTGCAAAGTGAGACCTCATATCCACTCATAGTAGTACGAAATCACCCAAGATGTAAAAGAGTGATAGGATCAACTAAATGCAGTGGGCAGTAGTCTGTTTTGTCTAAGTTTAAAAAAAATAAAAGACCACAATACTACATTTTGCTCTACAAGGGCCTGCCTGATATACTCTTCTCAGAGACTACATCAGGTAAAAACATAATTCTTTGTCTTTACATTCATCAGGTCCCAATCAGCCCAAATAGCAAAGAGAAATTAAAAAGGCATCAAAGAGTTCGGGTCTTAGGAGGTTAAACACACACAGAATATTGTTTTTTTGTCTTAATGATTAATACAAGTTAAAAATCACCTAAAAGTTGCAGGAAACAACATTTTTAGCCCTGACTTCAATGAGCTAACAGATTCCACACACATCAGGTGTGAAGGGTTTTTCCACATCTGGGGAGCATGAACACTAAATGCAGTTTGGCTTTGCTTCGTCCTAAGCATGTTCCTGATGGCCTGTAAAACTATTAGAACGACTTTTAAATCTCTCCTTTTATACACAGGGAGCCATTGCAGCGATTTGATGACTCGTGTCATATGGTCCATTTTCGTGGTGTTGATTGGTTTTCAGTTGCCTACTGAAAAAAATAAAATAAAATATATAAAGTTTTTCTGTAACTTTTTTCACCAGTAATCCCTTAAGTCTTGCAATATTGTTAATTAATAGGCTATCTTAGGAGTGTCAGTTTGTGCTGTTGCCCTGTTTGCATAGGAGAATGGAAACAGGGCGACGGGATGCATATTTTAAAAATGCTTTATAGAGAAAGTTATAATTATTTTGAAGTTTCTTTGCAGAGAACATGTCCAGCCATCCATAACGAGCCATCAGACTCCAAAATAGATTTATCTTAAGAAATCACAGATGGTCAAATTTACAGTAAATGATCAATTAAGTTATGAACTTGCATTGCTTGATGGTGCTGTCATTTTCAGGGAGAGTGTGCTGTACTACTACATACAAGTTTCTTTTCTTTTCCCTCTACAATGTGTTAACCACTGGCTTTGTTATACACAGTTTTTCACCCATTTCATCAATCAAAACAGAGAATCCTCCCCGTGTTTTCTTCATGTATGAAAGAAATACAGCAGTAAACTTTAAGATGCAACACAACAGGCAGTCAAAGATTTATTGTGTCTGTTTGTACACGTAAACCTCCTCAGTTGAAGAACCTCTGAAGTCTCAGTTTGAACTTCTGAAACTCGCTGCTGCTCTTCAGCTTCTCTGGCAAGCCGCTCAACTGCATGAGCGCTTTGTGAGCGTCGTCCATCAGCTCCTCACCGAGCTCCTCCTTCACTCACCCTCTCCAAGCAATTGGCTTCGGACGGCCTTCAAACCCATCTACACCAGTTCCAAGAGGCTGTAAAACACACATTGAGAAAAGCAGTTATTGGTATGTGGGATCTATTCCTGTTCAAAAATTCAAACCTTTTTGTTCCTATTTACATAATTTAGATCCTAAAATGTAGCTTTTGAGCATGTAGCCATCAACAAAAACAACTCTGACATCTTGGGCTGAAAATGTGGGAGAAATAAGGTGTCATGTGTGGCTGTGTGGCATGCAGGATCAAGGATCCATGGAACGTAAACAGCAGCTTTATTTGCTGGAAAAATCCTCCACAAAATAAACGTACAAAAAAAACAAACCAAAACCCTGAACATGGAAACTAAGAACTAAACACTAGGATTTGAGGATCACAGAACTAAGAATGACAGAAACCAGAAAAACTGAGACACCTACAGCACATGGAACAACACGACAACAGGCAAAGGAAAACACAGGGCTTAAATACACAAGGGAGTAATGAGGGAAAGAGACACCGCTGGGAGTAATCAAACATAACGAGACGGGGAGGAAGAAAAACTGAAAACATTAACAAAGGACGCGAGACTGTCAAAGTAAAACAGGAAACACGAGACGGGCGCAGAGACACGGATTTGACACTGAAATAAGGAGAAGCACAGACATGAAAACATAACTTGACTAGGACGCAAGGAACACAGGAGAGGCACAGAGACAGAAACCTAAAGACCAGGAATTCAAATCCAAACCATGAAAAACCACAAATCCAAGAATATAACTTAATCAAGAAACACAAATAGAAGTAATGACAGAAGCTGTGGTACCTGCATGATCTCCACTACAGCCACCACATCTGCCACAGAGATTTTGTCCCCGAGGATGAACTGTTTGTTCTGGAGGAATTTCTCCTCCAACAGGTTGAGCGACTGCTTCATATTTTCAAGAGCAGCATCCATGGTCACCTCCGGGACTTCAAGACCCATGATGACCGGAAACAGAGTCTACTCAAACAGACACACAAAGATCAGTAAGCAGCAGTACGGATCCAGCGTGGCAGCTTATAGTGGCCGGAAGACCAGTAGGTATTTGTTAGCATGGTCAAAATATGACAACATAAAACACAAACATAGTAAGGAATTATATGAGTATGTTATCTTTTGTTCTCCAATGTGTACCTTTCTATTGTTTTTGTATATATTTTGTATATTATTCTCCTGACTATTATTTATATTTTATTTCAGCACAGTTGGTGTGGAGCAGACACAAATTCATTTTATGTGTACTATGATAATAAAGGGTTATTCTACTCTATTCTATTCCATTGTATTCTGTTCTATTCTATTGTAACCTCAGAGAACAGTTGGGCTTAAGGAGAGCTTCACAGAGCTGCTAACATGACTGTAGCAACATTAATAGTAGGAGAAGAAGGATATTAAGTATTATATACCTTATAAAATCAGCTACAGATAAGAACTAATCTAGCAAATGAGCTGATGAAACGTGTCATGTGAGGACGCAGCACTTGGTCAAACTGGGACACGAACCCTGAGCAGGAAGACCTTTTGACAGTGACCTCTGAGGTTCGCGTGCTGCCAGGACAAGTTTTCATTGGCATGAGCTGCTGCAGGCCGGCAGGAAACCAGTGATCTGCCACTGACCCTGAGTATTTCTGCACAAGGTACTTCAGGATTGCAGTACTGCAAGACAAGACAGAACAGAAACTAATGATGCTTTAACGACAGGAAATGTGACAGAAACTCTGCTAAAACTGAAGCGCAGAGTGGCTGGATGGTCATTTTGTTCAATTAACTGCAGAATCATCCATTACTGTTTTTCTGATAATAGCACTATTAAGTGTTAATAGTACTAACAGCAGCATTAAACCATTAGATCTTCATCATTAGTAACTTACTGTGAACAAATGAACCGACCAGACTCCCAAAGCAGCTTCAGGCAGCAGCTTGAAAAAGAATCAAACTATTTGAAACAAAGCTAAGCGGAAACTCGACGCCCTGCTGTACCTCTCTGACAGGGTGAAGCCTCCATCCTTCATGACAGGAATCTTCACCACGATGTTGAGTTTCCCAAACTCACTGCTGTACTGCTGCCCTGACACAAACACGTGAAATTCACAGGCGTGCTGAAGTTGTTTGTGTTGGCATCATGTGGAGAACGCAGAAATAATAAAGACAAAAATGTCAAACTGGTCTCAATGCCAATGGTTTTAATGACTCATAACCCCCCTTTTTCTTCTTTGTATCTGCTTTGAAACTGTTTTCTTAATTTTCTTTCCCCAGCACGTCTCCATTATACACAGTCAGGAAAGGAAAAGTTGTGCATTAAGACTTAATGTAAATCTAGCTTTCTGGGTGAAATGTGAAAAAGAAAAGCAGCCCAAAGGAGCATTTTTGTTATTGTTAATGGTTACAGTACAAATGAAAAAGCATGCAGGACATTTTAGTCCCCTGAACTCTTGAAGAGTCTCTGTGTAGAGTTGCAGAGCTGCAAACTTCCAAGTTCAGTTGCATTCTGTTAATCTCCAAACTGTAAATAATAATTACCATTTTACTGCAGAAAGTGAGCTGCTGTGAGATTACCTGCATTCAGGTCGACATACTTGAACTCAAAGGGAATCCCGAGCGCTTTGGCAAACAGGAAGACGGCGCGGCAGGGTGGCGAGATCAGGTCGAGATAGAGCTCTATCATGTCGGAGAGTGAAGGCTGCAGAGGTTTCATCTCCACCGACCTTCCTCTGTTTTCTCACTCCTCTTCTATCTGTCCAGAACTCCACCTCTCCTTCCACTACACCTCACTGACTTTTAAGTGGTGCCAGCTATTCAAAGCAGGAGGTCACTGCGACAGAGTGAGCTGAGCTTTGCCCTTAGCTTTGCCACCATTTTTTAAAAATGCTGAGATTATCACTTTTACCTACTGGTGCTTGCAATCAGATGCACATTTTCAGGGCAGCAACTATATAATAATACCAGCCGTTTTCCTACGACTGAAGTTCCTGACACAACTTCAAGCTAGAAGATTTGGATTTAACACTTTTCTGTGCAACCACTCACTGAAATAAACTGCTGGAACAAATCACCCATGAGGTATACAACTTTAACTCCACTGATTAAGCTAATTGTGATTTATGGCTCAAGAAGGTTGTAAAGTAAAGCTCAGCAGCATTCCTGTTAAATCAGCTGATCTCAAAGCTAGCCACATCAGCTAACGGTTTCTACATAACCACTGGGAGATGTCATATGGAGCGGGCTGTTTAAGCAGCCTTAATAAGCCCACAGTTGTCACGCATCTATAAGCCGTTTTGCATGGAGGAGTCCCAGGAAAGGACAACATGGGAATATTCTTCTCTCTAAAAACCAACTCATGGTTGGGAACTCAAAAGAACATCCATCCATCCTCTTATCAGCTTCATGTGGGGATTGAAACTAGAGGACAATTTAGAATCACCCAGTAACCTACCCCAACTAATTGTATGTCTTCGGACTGTGGGAGGAAACCAGAGTAGCTGGAGAGAACCTGCAAACCTCCACACATAAAGTCCCCAGCCAAACTGTGGAGTGAAACTGAGGACCTTCTTGCTGTGAGGCAACAGTGCAAACCACCACGCCGCCACACCGCCCGCATAACTTTCTGTAAATGTAAATGTTCTGTAGCAAAACGACGGTGATCATTTGCAATAGTACCAGAACAGGCTTAAAGAGATGTTTATTTTCACACAGGTGACGGACTCATAACCACTTTTTCTTCCTCACTTTTGACAGGATTTTGTTCAGCTTTCTGCAGAAGCTCCTGTGTCTGATTCCTGAGGGAGAAACAGATTTTACACGCTGCACACATACACAGGACAAGATTAGGAATGTTACATTTACTACCTTAAGATTCTTTGCTGAACGTTAACACCTTACGTTTACAGAGACTAAAACACATTTTGACTATTTGTCAAAGAAAAATGCAAAATATGTGCAGCACACACTAGGAAGGCCACATTAGAAGTATCATGTTATAAAACTGGAAGGAGGAATTTGTTAGCAAACAGCTGCTTATTTCCACATTCATCAAAGTAATATTACCACTCAGTGGTCTTTGGTTTGTCTGCAGTCGTCTTTTAACATCTGCAGATTCACTTCTAAGTGAGATCAACCCATAAAATAGCCCCATCCTTTTGTTCTTCTTCCTTCACTCTTTATTCCTATTAAAAGGAAAATAATTTAGGTGCTGAACTACTTTTCTAAATATCTGGCATTCATGCAGAAAGGGCAGAACGTTTGAGGCCCAGGACACTGGCTTACTCTACTGTGTGTTAAACTTGAAGCCTCATTTAGTGAGGAATGCATTGTTGTTCAGCTACTTTGATGAGAAGTGTTAACAGCCATTCTGGCTCTGTTAGGACTCGGGCCTCGCAGGGCTCTGATCCAGCTCACTGAGCTGCTGAGAGGAAACAGCTTCAATGAAAACAAGAGATCAGCTCCCAGCAGAGTCCGCACTGTTGTTTTCACAAGTCATGAGAGTATGACACACAATCCAGTGAAGAGCGGTTCCAGTACCTGACTGGCATGAGGCCAGAGGTCATCTTCAGAGCACGGCGGTGCTCTCCAGGATCTCCAGCAGCCTCTGCACCTTCCACTGATTCTCAGACGACTTCTCTGCATCCTGCAGATGACAGAAAATGCAAAGCTTTGATAATGACTGACAGACATCTCAGTGGACAGAGGCATAGAGAAAGTTTTACTCAAATATCTGATCTAGTTGAATATTAAATATTCTTAAAACGACTACCCAGTACATTTGTGAGAATCTAACAGATTATAGTTAATCCTTCTCAGTAGTGGATATGCTAATGCATTAAATCAGGAAGGAGGTGCAGGTACAAGTGAGTAAGCATGAGCTTATAAATATAGTTCATTTTTTTCTTCTAACTGTAGGTTTTACTCCATTTTTACTGCTGTATTTCAGCTCTAAAGTCTAACCATGTCTTGTGTGTTTTTAAGATAATGTTTGATATTTTTCTGTTTGACTGTGGCTCAGGGGGTTGGGAAGCATATCTGTAACCGAAAGGTCACCGGTTTGATCCCTGGGCTCTCTGTCCTGGTCGTTGCGTCCTTGGGCAAGACACTTTACCCTACTAGTGTTGGCCAGAGGGGCTGATGGCGCGATATGGCAGCCTCGCTTCTGTCAGTCTGCCCCAGGGCAACTGTGGCTACGACCGTAGCTTGCCTTCACCAGTGTGTGAATGCGAGAGTGAATGAATAGTGGTGTTGTAAAGCGCTTTGGGTGCCTTGAAAAGCGCTATATAAATCCAGTCCATTATTATTATTACTTTTCTCCTCTGGGAGGCAAAAAGACAACTTGACATTTTAAACTTACCTGTAAACATGACATTCTCCAACCTTTCAAAAGAAACGCTGCAAATTCAAATGTTTTTAAAGAAACCATCATTTGTTGTCTTCGTGACATCTGTCTTTAATTTACAAACAAATACTCTGAAAATAAAGAAAATATTATAAGTTCTGAATATAAATCTTTACTTTGTCTACAACTCTTGCACCACTTGATGCGTGTGTTAAGAATATAAATGGGATGTTTGCCTTCTCTTGAACAAACGCAGCTCTCGTGGACAGTAACCAATATTTTCCTGCCCTGCAGCTGCCACACATATCCAGAGTTTGAGTTTCCAGGGGCACTAAAACAGCGGCACTGATACCCTGACTGTGTTTTACCGACAGGATGTGTCCGAGAATGATGGCTGCTTCCTGCTTGACACCCTCCAGCTTCAAATTCTTGCACCTGACTTTCTGGATCTGGTCTGAGAGTGAAGTTATCCTGGCTGATTTTTGACGACACTCCTCGTGCACTAAAGACAGACTCTGGCTGAAAACAACGGTTAAACACTCGGTTAGAGCGTAGCTCAGTTTAAATGTGTGACGAGAGATGAGCTAAAAATGTGTTTAATAGCCTGAATCTTTTCTTTTAATGTAAGTCTGTCAGTTGGTACTAAAATAAATATGTGTCTGATCCTGTTCTGTGGACATTTAAAAAGACATTTGTCTTCTACCTGAGAGTCTTGATTTTAGCCAGTGTGCGCAGCTTATCCAGCGTACAGTCCTTCAGCTCTGTAGTCAACTGCTGGCACTGTTCTCTTAGCTCATGTACGTTCTGAAAAATGGAAGACAGTGAATGATTTTAGTGATAATTGTGCTTTAATTAATGATATTTAATGTTACTTTTATTTCATAGTCATAAACAATATCAAGCTCAATGCTGGGAGCTGATATATTTCAGGCGTTCTCGTTGCAGAAGCTGCAAACATAATGATTTCATACATCCTATCAGATAAAACATCAATTTTCCATCTTCTTCTTGGGTTTGACTTTCGACACTAAAACAGATATCTTTAAGTATATGTGTAAGTGCAAAACACTGAGACCAGTGCTTGGTCCTCACAGGAAATGGAAGACATGCGCTGTTCATTTCTTATTTGATGTAGAGAAAAAAAATGTAATAAAAAATACTGCGAATTCTCAAAAATCTCAAAAATACTGCTAACTTCTTGGGAAGCAGCAACTTTGAATGATAGGTATAAGTTTGTTTTTTCAGTCCTACTTAAAATCACTCTCATCAGTTGACTGAAAAAACTGAAACTGAGTAGATTTATATAAACTTTCAGTCTCAAACCCGTTCGGGGAAGCTGCTGTGAGCTGTCCGCAGTTCCTGAGAAATGCATACACTATTATATATTGTACATATATTTATTAGTTTCAGGTTGGCCATTCTTGTATTTTGCTCGTTTGTGCTGTTGTGTTTGCACATCTCTGTTGCTTGTGGGGCTCGCACACAAGAATTTCACTCGCATGTGCTGTGCCAGTGTGCCTGCACATGTGATGTGACAATAAAAAGTGATTTGATTTGATTTGACTTGGAAGGCGCTTTAATATGAAACATCCAGCGTCTTAGTGAGGTGACATTACTGTCACGAACAGCTGTCCTCTCACCTTCTTGAGGATGGATTTCTGCTGAATAATCTTAATGAAATCTTTCTCCAGTTCATCTTGTTCAGAACAAAGATCCCTCTGTCTGGCTTGCATGGCGTCTACGTCCTCCTGCAGGGGCACCAGCTCACTCTTCAGAAAGTGAAGCTGCTCCAGCCGCTCCTCGTGCTCAGCCCTGTTTTTCGTAAGTATTTTTTCAGTCTTCAGCTTTACAGTAGGCTCCACGATGCTCTGCAATCGCTCAACTTTCCTGGTGAGTGGACGAGAGAGAATAATGGATGAATATTTATTGCTTGTTGTGAAGAAACAGTGAGATCCTGACTGGACTTCACCTGTCCATCTCCACCTGTTCTGCCACCTTCACTGTTTTGGTGGCAATGTCATGCTCTTCCTTCTGTTTTTCCAGCTGCTTCCACAGAGACTCCATGGCAGACAGACGCCAGTTCACTGAAATCAGGTCCTTCTTCTGCTGCTCCAACTTTTTCACTGAGGGGAGGAGAGGAGTGTACAGGTAGCAAAGAGATTATTGATGCATGCTGGGTAATCCAGGTAAGGAAATCTAAAAAGTTGATTCTGAAACTAAGCCTGTGGTTCATTGTTAAACAATAGTGCTATTTTTAGTCGTTTCTAAGGTTTGGGATTTAATGACGTAACGAAATATGTCTCCCTGAGCTAGAGAAGAGATGACGCTCCACTCGAAGGTGTTTGAAACAGTGTGTAAGCACCACCTGTTCAGTGGGGACTGTGACCACACTGTCCTCACTGCTTCTTACATTTTATTTTTATTCTAAATTTCTCTATTTGACATCACACTGTAAACAGCCCTTTACTAAGTTATTGCATCTATACGTATCCAACGTTTGTACATGCACACACCGGCCATTTCATTAGTTACACCTTGCTAGTACTCGGATTAAACTCCTCTTGCCTTAAGCGATGCCTTAAAATTCTTCGTGGCATGGACTCAACTGTAGCTCATCTGCTATCATCGAAGTTCTGTGCATTCAGAGATGCTCCTCTGCATACCTCGGTTCTGCTGAGTAGTTATTTGAGTTACTTTTGCCTTATTATCAGCTCAACATGGCATTTTCTCCCAGAGAATTCACTGGATATTTTCCCTTTTTTAGCCGATCCTCCGTAAACCCTAGTATTAGCTGTGTGGGGAAAATCCCAGGACATCAGCGGTTTCTGAAATACTGGGACCAGATCACCTGGCACCAACAACCACGCCACATTCAAAGTCACTTAAATCCCCTTTGTTCCCCATTTATGTGCTCGGTTTGATTTTCAGTCGGTCATCTTGGCCATGATGGTTAGATGACGCCTCACGGAGTGTGTGGAAAAGTCTGCTTACTGTGTGGAGAGAGACTGAACTAGAGTTAATCATTCTGACATCGCAACAACAAATCAGTGAATACTAAATGCACTGAGTCACCTCCATGCGAGTGACTGATTAGATATTTGTGTTAAAAAGCAGCTGCAGATGTGTACCTAATAATGTGGCTGATGAGTGCACATGGTTATCTTTCCCTTTTCAAAGAGCTCCTCAAACAACAACAGTGTAAACCCAGGAAGTGCTCTGATGTGCTTCCTGTCCTGTTTTCAGGTACTGAAGAATTAATTTGTAAGAATATCAAATAATCTTTTTGGTCTCATTGATAATTTGCTTTTTTCCTATTGGTGCTGCTGTCAAAATGTTCTCACCCTCTATCTTGTTCTCTGACTTGAGCTTTTCAATCCGCTCACGCATCTCCTGCATCTCCTTGCTGTGCTGTGGCATCAGGTTGTCTCTGTAGCGTTTGGCTTCCTGATGCTCATTCTCCAGCTGTTCCAACAACTCAGACACCTTCTTTTCTTTTGCAGTCAGGATGCGTTTCAGGTGACCAGTCTGGATTTTTGAGTCCTCCTGCAGCACGGCGAATTCAGAGACGAGCTCCTGGTATTCTTTCTCCATCTGCTCTCGTTTAGGCCGACAGCTGCAGGTTGAAGAGGGACACGGCAGGCTCAGGGATTAGAGTCAAGAATCTAGTTTGACCTTTGTTATACATACAGTGTGCATCATTGCATTCACTTGTTCACTTAATTGTTGCTCAAGGCCGCTTTAAAAACATTTACAAGGAGAACTGGCTCCTTGAAGGCAACACTTAAAGAAATGGGGGCGGTGCCTCAAGACTGTTGCCTGGTACTGCACTTTAAATTAATTCTCTGTTATATTTAACGTAAATATAGTATTCTCTCAATTTTATTTGCATACTACACTATTTGCTTCCCAATAATCTAAATTTCGAGATTTAGGTTAGGCAAGTAGACAATACTGAAGGGAAAAGCTCAAAGTGTTTTTGATAAGATTAACATTAATATGTTAAAAGTGGGAAAGAAAGATACAATTACACTCATATTTCACTGTATAAATGAACTCTTACGGATTTATTTCGATAAAAGTTAAAGAGAAATAGACTTACCTATCCAGCTGCTCCTCTAGATATCGAATTTGTTTCAAATATGAGGCCATTTCTTTATCGGAAGCCATTTTATCTGCTGTGCTTGCTTTTTTCTCCTGTGTATTTTCCGGTTTTATTAGTTATTTAACTAGTTTAAGCAGAAAACGATAACTGCAAACAAACCGTTTGGCTACTGTCCTTGTTACTAAGGAACTGACCGCTCCGGAAGTTCTCAAGTCAAACTTTACTCTTTAATTAAACATTAAATATTATTAAATCGATGTTATCTATTTTATCCGATATCAGTGGCATTTTCTTCTTTGTGCATATCTTCATTCCAGTTTATGGTGTTTTTCAAAAGAAAAAAAAACGAAGAAGAAAAGGAATCGGTTGTTATAATCGAGTGATGCTTTCAGGGACCGTTTGTCAGATCAGTTTTCACAATCTAACTTCAATATTATGTGGTTGCGTTTATTTATTTATATTATTATTTTGAGGATTTAGCCTTTTATTATTTCTAGTTTAAAATTTATATAGAAATATATGTAAGATTTTCATATTTCTTAAATAAGAAAAATTTATTTTAAAATTCCTGTTTTATTTTATACTTATTATAAATTAACTTTTTTCTATGTTATATAAATTTCTTTTCCATACTGTAATATTTATAAAGCAATACAAACCCCCATGAAACAGTGCCAACACTGTGATCATCATTAGTTGATTATACATACAATACATAGTGACTGCAGTTTATCTTTAACATCTATGCTTTTAAGCTGCTGATGTCATCTTTTTCTTTAGTTTATTCCTTTTATATTTGGATGGATTTGAGTTCACATGTGTTTTCTTTTGTTTTTTCATCCTGTTTTTGTTCCTTTCCTCTCCATCGCTGATTGTTTTCGAATACACCATGTCACATAGACACTGAAATTAAAGGTTTCCCATTCCTAGTGTGGATGGATAACAGCCAACTCAAAATAGAAGAATAAGCCCAGATATTGCTGCATGGATGATATAATAGTACACTCTAAAAAATGATTCATGGGGTTAGTAAGTAAAGCTTAAAATTAATAGCTTTTTCTGCATAAAAAATTAAGTTTGTTGCATGTACACATTGTAATCAGTTGATAACTTAATTTAATGAGTTGGTCGAAATGAAAATAAAGAAAACAGTCTTAGCTCAGTAATATATCGATTTTGAACAGACATTTCTGTGTTAACTTAACATGAAAGTGTATTCAGTTAATACAACTTAAAAATCTCGTAAGCGTCCTTTAAAAGCTGAGTACAAGGCTGACTTGCCCGGACATGTTGTGCTCTCAGACCACTGATCGAAAGAAACGGAGGCAAAGAGAGAAAGCAGAGAAGCGGCATTTTGTACGGAACATTATCAAACGTTAAAGCTTTGTGGTGAGTACAATTTTTTGCCTTGTTTTATTCACAGCAGCTAATAATAACTCTAACTTTAACTCTATCAACACGCACTGCAAGAAATCCTTTTTACACAACACTAAACTCTTCCTCGGCGAGTGGTGGTGATAAGCTAGTAACGTTACACTTCTGGCTAACTTGTGAAGTAATTCGACCGTAACATTAGTCTTTGTTAAGTTTTGTTTTACAGTGGCAGCCAAATGGTGTTAATTGACACTGAGCTTCTGTAGCAGTAGTTTTAACTCTGCAAAGACAGGGTAATACACGTTTTTCTTCTTTCTACTTTGAAATCGTTGCAGCGTTGATGAAGGTTTGACCAGCAAAAGGCTGGGCCATTTTACATTCATGACTAAACAAATGTAGGTTACTGAGTATACATTCGGTTTAACATAGATGCATTTTGATGTTTAAGTCCTAGAGTTATTTTTATGTGAGATTGAAGTTTGTTAATTGAGCCCTAGCTGAAGAACAGCCTGTGTCAAAGTTCAGTCAAAAAACGCGGGCGAGGAAGCGAACGCCATGTTGTAGAAACGCCACAGGAAAGATCTTAAGTAACATTCATAAACTAGTTGTTTTAATGACATTACATTGAGTGTGCATTAGCACATAAAATATAATTTTGCTCTTTTGGGTGTTAACTGCAGATACATAAGCGCAGTTGTATCACTTAAGAAAAAATATCTTTGATTTGGAAACATAACATAACATTCTCCATTCGCAGGCAGGAAGTTGTCAATCAAGCACCAAAAATCAATGACCTGAAAGAAAGATGGCCTGCTCTTTTTGATGCAGTTCGGGTAAATATTTTTCCATAAGATAATTTGCAGTATGTATTCTTTTAAAGTAAATTGTATACATTAACATGTTGTGCCTATTTGTGCCTTTTTTTTATACAGATAAACCAAGAATTCAGAAGGATCACCACTGTTAACCTGGAGACAACATTCATGGCAAAGCTGGACCAGTACTCTCAGAAAATAATGTCCTTGCTGTCCTCAAGAGGAGGGGCTGCAAAAATGCGCATTCGGCGCATCCAGAACATGCTGCTAGAGGTATGAATGAATGAAATGTAGTTTATTTCAAATAGGATAATCCACTTTTTTTTCCCAATAGGTGATATTGAGTCTTAAAAGGTAGCTGTTTACAACTCAACTATGTCAAATTATTGTTTAGAGCTTGAGGCACAAATATCAATTAAAACTATAAATACTTAATAATAAAACAAATTATAGGTGATGTAGATCATGATTGGCAGAGTAATTTGCAAGATTTTGCAGTTTTTCTATTTGTTACCTGGATTTTTCAAGTTCATGAATTGATCATTTCAGAGAAATGGCTCTTTGAAATGATCAATTCATTATTTTGATTATCACTGGAAATCTATAATTGGTACAGTTCAGGCCATATAAAGTCAATCCTTTTTTCTTTTTTTTTTTGGATGTAATTATCAAAAACCCATCCTCCTCGAAGAGCAGTTCGACATTCTTTTTCTTATTCACAGGACGATTCTGTGGAGAGAAGGCGAGAGGTCGCTATCCGTGGCTTAGTGGTGTATCTCAGGGAAAAGGAGGAGGATCTCTTCAAAGAGCAGGTAAATCAGACATGACTATACTTTGTATTAGAGGTACGATCTAATCTATTATTAATTGATTTCTAAATTAATCGGCAACTATTTTGATAATTGATTGATCGGTTTAAGTAATTATTTTAGAAAAAGAAGTCCAAATTCTCTGGTTTCAGCTTCATAAATGTGAATCGTTTCTGGTTTCTTTACTCCTCTATGACAGCAAACTGAATATGTTTGACATTTGAGGTCATCATATTGGGCTCTGAGAAACATTGACATTTTTCACCATTTTCTGACATTTTCTGGACCAAACAACTAATCAGATAATCGTCAAAGGAGCTTGCAAAGAGAACCTTCACAGACATAATCAGATAACTAAAATTGTTAGTTGCAGCCCTATTTTGTGTTACTCTCATGTATAAGTATGATTACTTAAAACATTTATATTGATTCTGATCTACCAGGATGGTGGCGGGGATATTACCAATGAAGTGATGAAGATTGTAACCAGAGGTGCCACAACGTCTGATCCAGCCAGCGCAAGGATCATACTTGAAGGAACAGAAGTCCTAGCAGACCTGGATGTACCCAGAGCCTGTGCCTTGCTAATGGGGCTGATATATGCACTCAACCTCAGCTACCCAAAAGAACTGAAAAACACTTTTGAAAAACACTTTTGAAGTGTTTCAAAAGATATTCCTCGAGCTGGATGATCTGAAAGCCAGTCCTAAGGTAATGTCACTAAAAAGTAAACTGTTGTACTAAAAAATGTGAAGAGTGAGGCTATCCTCAAATTAAACGGGAAATGTTCCACTGTTGTTTGCAATGTGTTGTGTTACATACTGTACAGTAGGCAGTAGGTGTAAAGTTGAGCGTTGAGCATTAAGTACACCTAGTTAAAAATAATGCACTTTAAAAGGATAGCTCGGGTCTTTTGAAGTGAGGCTGTATATGAGGTACATATGTATTGTGAGTGTATTACACACAGTAGATGGCAGTCAGTAAGCTCCACCTACGGAGAAGCAGACGGGGCCACCGGCACGCAAGATGAGCCTCCATCATAATAAAACTAATGTCAGTTTAAATGTACATTATATCAAGAATATGTTTACTGCTTTATTTTGCTATCAGACAGCCTTTTCTGTGAGGAAAGAGAAGTTCTACTGCTTGTTGTTTCAATCGCTCTGGCCCACCAGCGTCCATGGACAAAAACAGCAATTTTACCTGACAGCACACAGGAGTTGCTGGTCTCCTGCTGCCTTGATCAGTAAGTGTAATTGTGTTATTTGGTGACTTTGGTGTTAGTTCGGGTTAGTTCAGATTTACCAAAGTCACACAAACAAACTGAGCCTATCGTGCGTGTTGGTGGCAGGAATGTGCTGACTGCTGTCTACTGTGTGTAATACACTCACAATGTACTTCATACTTAAAAAAACCTAAACTATCACTTTAACACAAACAAACTTGAATCAGAGCATGACTGTCAAAATGTTCAGTCTTTTTGAGACAGATTTACAGGGGTGTTTTATGTCATTTATTTTATGGAGGCAACAATTTTGTCTGCTATTGAAATGTCAATGAGTCTGGAATGGTGGACTGGTGTTCTAATAAACAGTTTGATCATAAAACTGGAATTTCAATGTGTAATTTATTGTATAATTGTAAGTTATAAGTTATTGTAAGTTACTAGTACTCAAAAAAATTAAGGTAACAATTTGCATGGATATTTCTGAGTAGAATAAAAGTAAAAAAATAAGTTTTAATAACTAAATGGAGTAATTTTTTAAACAATTAAAATTAAGTTGGTTCAACTTAATTAAGCTTGTAGAGGACAAAGCAAATCATGTTGTTTGTACGTAAGGAATAGAGTTTGCCTAACTAGAGAACTCTTGTGGCATTTACGCTATAGTGGCTAAGCTGAAGTAACTTAAAAAGATCCATGCAAATTGTTACCTTAATTTTTTTTATGTTAAGCCAGCAGATCTTTTTTTAGAGTGTAGTTAGACTCTGGTAATAACTACACTTACACATCAAATTGTAGATATGAAGAATAAAACACACATATACGGTCAGACAGTATGTCAGATTGACTTGATTTATTGTCGAGGTCTGTCCTATGATTGGAAATGCAATGAGGTGGCTAATCTCTGTCTTATCTTACCTGTCCTTCCTGTTCTTGAACTTAATCAGTGGTTTGCACCTTGTTGTGAACCCAAGATGATGACATGCCGACCTCCTCAGCAGTAGATGTTGTTTTTGTCTCTCTTTGATCCTCATATTTAAAATCACGGAGAAAAGCTTTACACTCTAAACTCAGCACTTTGAATCAAGCTCAAACATCATGTTTACTTTATTTGTTTGAAATGAAGAAAGAGGCCTCACCTGAAACTGCCTGTTGATTGGTTGTCTAATTAGTTTTGAGGATCTGAAAATGTGGCTCTGTGTATAAAATGAGTCCAGTTCCTGATCAGTTTCTCTAAAGTCTGTACAGACAAAACTACACAATTGTGTAGTTATCCAACAAATTATAGACTTAACTGTATGACTCAGTTAATTAGATTGGTTGTGTACTCATTAATCACTCATCCATTAACATTTTGTAGGAAAGACTGAAGACAATTGGTGTGACTGTCTCACAAAGGGAGATTTAAGTGGGTATTTTTAGAGATATTTTCCAGTTGGTTGCATTTCCAAGTCACCACCAACAGAGGTCAGCAGAGACGCTGGGATCCTCGTTATTCCCCTTTGTGTTCACAACATGTTTGTGTGCATGTTAAGCTGGAAGCAAATATTTGGACATATTTAGGAAATAGTTTGATGACTGAGCCAAAATGAGCCTTTCTTTAAACGTTAGTGCACTATTACTGGAACTGGGAATCCTTTGTTAACGTTTCAGGACTTTCATGGATCATTATCAGCTGATGACATTCCAGATGATTAGTTTTCTGTCTCCTCAAACACTGATGGTACCCAACAACCACCCTGGGGTCTGAAAATAAAGTTTACTGATGTTTCTAAAAGAGGCAAACACCATAAAAAGATATGAAAGTACTTCCGGCTTGCTATTTCAACTCTCTGAACCATCCCTGACAAATGGCAGTCAAGAGAAGCAGTGAAAGTCATGACAAAGTCATTACTGAAGCTTTTCACATAAACTGCACATCAGCTTATATGGTACGTATATGAAACAGTAGCTGGAGAGCTTGAAGGAGGCATGGTGCTCAGACAGGTCTACAAGGAAGTGTTATAAGGAAGAAATCCATCCTTAAATTAAGTCTAAATTTATTGCTGTCTTAGTTATTTCCCTCTTGGGCTTTTTGGCTTTACCGCCACCTCTTTCTGTAATATGCAGTTCTGCTCCTGTGTTTCAACCTGTTATCTTTCTGTTTTGTTTTGTACAAGTATACAAATTCCATCTTTCCAATACTTGACCTGAATTCTTTCACGTTCTCAGAAAACAAACCTCCAAGTGGGAAAAAGCTTAAAATATTTGGAATCAACACATATGTGTAAAAAAAACAACAACAATTCACTTTATTAATTTCTTTTACTCTCAAACTCACCAGGTTTTAAGAGTTACTTACCAACAACCTTCCTGTGTGCATTTTGATAATTTGAGAGGAATTTTCATTTTTAAAAAACACCTAAAGCTGAACATTTGTTAACGTTCATTGTAACATTGGTTTACAAGTTCAACACTTCAGCGAAAGAAAGAAAGAAAGAAAGAAAGAAAGAAAGAAAGAAAGAAAGAAGCGGTTGATAAACTGAGCCGTCTACAAAAGGCCTTCTTTGAAGTGTCAAACTGAAAAGCATCACTTCTGTTGTGAAACGTGTTTTATTTTTAAAACAAACACAAACACAGTCTGTTCCTGAAAATAACAAATCTGATAAATAAAAAGCAAACACATCGCAGAACAATCAAGCATATTTTCACAAAGAAGTCAATAAAAGTAAAAAATAAAAATAGAGAAGTGTTGTGAAAGTATTGAAATGGGACCCTGAGGTCAGAATGTTTTCAAAAAGTTAAAAAACATATAGTTTTGTTGTTGTTTTGTATATGCTTCACTGGAAGCTAAACCTGCTGAAGATGAGGAAGTAGAGGAGGGCATCCATTACTTGGAGGGTTGGTGGTTCAATCCCTGGCATGCCAGCGTATCCTCGGGCAAGACACCGAACCCCAAGTTGCTCCTGACTCATTTGTCCAAGTGTGAATGTTAGATCAAAAACACTTAGGTGTACAAAATTTCTTGTGTGAATAGTTGAGTGGAACAAGTTGTATGAAGTGTTGCAGTAGAGTAAAGAAGTTGTAGTCAAAACCAGTTGAGTCACCATTTACTAGCATTAGTACTTTTACCAAAAGAGCCACTATAACGCCACTTCCAAAGGAAAGTAAGGTTTAATTCAACTGTGTGGCCTTGCTTAGATCCACTGCAGATTTCAATCATTCTAGCAATCAAAGGTCTTGAACACCCACAAGCTCAAACTTCTTTTTCATCCCAGAAATTACAGGAAACTGACATTTGCTGATGTAAACTTATAATGGGAAAACCCATTATTTGACTGCAAAGGATGCTGAAACCAAACATCCTTAAATGGAAATCAAAGATTAGCAGCAGCAGAACATTTTACTCTCCCCGTTTTGATCTCCTTCCTTTCTGCTTTCACCTCTTTGGCCCTTTTGTTGTGGCGAGGGCTGCCACGGGTCGGCCGGGGTCACGCCAAAACGAGGGAACGAGGCTTAATGCCTTCGAACCCACTAATAACCCCCACCGCGTCCTCTCTAGCCCCCTTCAGAGCAATTTTTCATAGCTCTCCGCCCAGTCAGTCCACGGTCTGGTTTGCATTAAATGGACACATGTGCTCTTTGTTTTGAGAAGTGCGGCTGACACGGACCTATAACCAGCCACATGAAAGATGGATTTCTCAGGCAGCGGCTAAACTTTGTTCAGGGACTTTTAACAGGAAGCGTCATAGCGACAGGAAGCGGATGATTTGACTTCATTAAGAATGACGGGTAGAGTATGCCTCCAATGTGGAAGAGTTGATCTGAGAAGACCTTTATAAGCGGGTCAGCAGATAGATATAAATCTAAAGCCAGTAGATGCTGCAGCTCTACCTCATATATCACATGTCAGAGCTCTACACCCGCATGTTGCTGTAAAAGAGAGGCGACTTTTCTGTCCATAACCAGGATTTATACTCTGCAGAATAATAGCTCAGTGTTCAGCTCGAGAGCATGTGGAAGTTGATGGACACATGAGCTAAAGCTGTGACCCAACAATTTATCTAACTACCAAACCACCCTAAAGCACCAAACAGCCATGAAATGTTTTAATGAAGCTCCTTAGGAGGGACCTTGTAGACTCCAGCACCAGCCTGCTGGATTCAAGCAGTTTTGCATGATTCACAATTTAAAACAACCCTTGTTCATCGACTTCCAACAAGAACCAAGACAAGGAATCACAGTTTTTTAAAGCATTTTCACTAAATGTCTCCATCAGAGAGACTGATGGAGACAGAAGAGATAGACAGATAGGTGGATGTTGGGCATAATGCACAAAGGAGGTCTTTTGTCTGTTCCAGAGGTCCGACTGATGAGCTAAAGAGTGTTTGCAGCTTCTCATCCTGTGTCAGCTGGGACGGTCCCCCATAGCACGCCTGTGTTTAAGAAAAGGGATGCGCTGATACCCATGTGAGCAGCAGGGAAACTAGCAGGAGGGGAATCTGGATTTAATCCAGCGATCTCTGGATCTGAAGTCAAATCTCTCCCACTGAGCTATACTCCCTCTCTCCTTCAAGCCACTTTGAAAACAAAACACTGTATAAGAGACAGACTGTGCCCATTATGTCACCTGCTGGTTTGTGAATATCTCAATTTACCTGACAAGCAGACCCACTGAGCACCACTGTGAGCTTATCAGCAACTTCTCAATCGCAATTTAGGTCTGCCCTAAAGCGTATCATAATTTACCAAACATTGCATTCTGAACGCAGTGGTATCCAGCTTCAATCTCACCTATCTCATCATACAGTCGTTGTCTTACATTATCTCTGTGTGCTCTTTCTTCTCTGGGGCACAGAATATGTTTGAAAATCAGGAGCCTACACGGATGTGGGCTCTGTCATCCTGAATGACAGAATTTGACTCTATTATCAGAAGGCTAGGTGCTCGTTCACTGCATCTTGACGGAAGCATGTGCTGATCGTATATTAGCAGAGGTGGGTAGCAACTATTTACATTTTACATTTACTCAGTTACACTTACTTGAGTAACTTTTTGAGAAAAAATGACTTTTATGAAGTCTCACTACTCTTACTTGGGAAAAGATTCTTGCTACTCTATAGAATAATAAACACATTTTAACCATAAATGCATGAGACACAGACTCAAACCTACAGTGTTTTAATGTTATTCTATCTGCTGAGCCTGTCGTGCCCTTTGGAGAAGTAAAGTATCACCATGTATTGTCACTTGAAGTACTTTACTCTATTCTAACATATATTTATATTACCTTCTCTAAATATTAGTTTCATAATGATTTGGAAAAGTGTTTCCTCTGCTGAGATTTATTAATTTGTAATCATCTTATTTATCTGTAATATTTTCATTTTGCGTTTCAGTATTAAACTACATATTTTTGTCTGTCTGAATATCTCATTTTTAAACATTAAATCAGATGTTGTGATCAGTTACTCAGTACTCAAGTAGCCTTTTTCACCCAATACTTTTTAACTCTTAGTTGAGTAATTTCTTGGATGGCTACTTTTTACTTGAGTAAAAACTACGTCGAGGTAGTGCTACTATCACTTGAGTACAATTTCTGGCCTGTGTATATTAGTAACAGTGAAAATAGAAGGGGGCACCTGGATTTGAACCAGAGACCTCTTGATCTGCAGTCAAATGCTCTACCCCTGAGCTATACCCCCACAGTCTGGTCTTTTGCCTGCATAACACCACCCACTGGTTTATGAACTTTTCAATTAAACTGACAAGTAGACCCAATTCCACAATAGCAAAATGCAAACACAGCACAGCAGATTGCTTGACTGTAGCCACATTTTTCCTTTAACTTGTCACGTTTCTGTATTTAATTCTTGAGCAGGGGAACCAGAGACCTCCCATACTCGGCAGATATCATCAAAGAATGTTTCCAGCACCTTGTTCTCTCTGTGCCACAAAGAATAAAGGCAGCACTGACAGCAAAAGGGGATCCAACAAGGTACTAGGAAGGTGTACTTACTAGGGCACACCCACCAGATGATTGTATTTATATAGTACTTTTGTAAATCCACATCATGAAATGCTTTACAGAAGCTACAAAATAAAAACACGGATAGGTAAGACAACATTAGGTCCAATAAACTGTAATAAAAACAAAAGATTGCTTGAATTATATTAAAAGTAAAGCAAAATGAGGGGACTTTCCCATAAATATGTGTTTGAAGACATGACTGTAAAAGAAGTCACTTTGTGGGACATATTTATAGAACATTGTTAAACGTGCAAAAGTGTTTAATTAAAAGATTGAAGTTTGGATAGCTTGTTGTGCTGAGCGCAGCATCTTGAAACGTTTCGCCTTTGGTGTTGTTTTGTCTGATCTACAAGGTGTTCGAGTGGCTGCAGGGCTAAAACACTATTTAAAGTTCGAGGGAGACGCCATGTGTTTGAGTGACGTGGGATAAAGTCTGGATAAAATGAAGCTCACAACCTCAGTATGAATAGAGCCACTGTTGGTTCGGGATACGGAGACGATAAGAAGAACAGAATACGATCAACCTTTAAAGGATCCTTTTGGAGCCTGTTTGAGTTATCACACAGCTGAAATGTTCCTTCATGATTTGCTATCTGTGACATTTGCATAGCTGCAGGCATCACAGCTCATTTTACACCTTCAGGGGAGTTCGTGAGCTGCGCTTAATTTACCTAAAATACAGGAAATAGTTTCCAAAATGTAAGATCAAACTTTCAGTAGCCGTGAAGGAAACAGCACTGGTGCATAATGTCACACCCTGCTTCCCTTCAATCACCTGAAACCAACAGGAAGAGTTTTCTCAACTCACTGAGTCTAATGTGGCATGCAGGAACACACACACAGTTACCCAAGTTCAAAAGGTTCTTAGCAGCGAGTTTCCAAGTTTGGGGTTTCAAGACTGTCAAGTCAAGACAAATCAAAGCCCTGAATCATTTCACAAGCATCGCCTGCTTGTATAATGCGACTCGCTGCTCTATGCTATTTTAAATTGGCTGTTGCAAAGAAGTAGTCTGAGTGCAGTCACAGATCAGTGTTGATGAAGCTTTGATTTTGTCAGTCGTCTGTGAGCTTCAGAGAGGAGACACAAGCTTACTTCTCGGTCCTGGCTGCTGTCACATACATCTATAAAAGATGGACGCAATCACCTTGATGTAAACCATTGGTTTTGGAAACATGAGTGGCATCCTACCTCATGCATTAACTTCAGCTCTACCAGATAGTATTTTATTAGTGACATTAATGCTAGAATCTCACTCTGAAGAAAACAAACGCCACAGCAGGTCAAAATATTCATAAGATAATTAACAGAGATTATATGACCTCCTATGCTCCTAAATTTGAGCCTTTTGGATGAAATAAATTCACCCTTCTCTGCAGTTGTTGTGAAGGAGGAAATGGCCATAAACCAATGAAAGATAATCTTTTTTGCCATGCTTATTTCTACTAAAAGGTTGAAGGGGCCTTGTTTTTGGCGACAGTCTCAAGTGCACATTAGAAAAACTGCAATTCTTTGCTGGTTCCACACCAACTTTATTTTTCAGCCCCGTGGTTACCATGTGGATGCAATCTGCAACTTCTCCACTAGCTGCCACTAAAACCTACGCACTGCTGCTTCAAGGTGTCATTGCGCAACTTCTTCCTCTCCCCTCCATCAGCTCAGTTTTTAGATTAAAAAGTTATAAGGCATAATTTATTTTTCTTTTAATTGAAGTGCCACTTTGCTCTTGAGTGCTACACTATCATCACCTGTTCCAGGGGGAGTGTTTCATGAGCCCTGACAAAATACCTCATCCTTGCAACAAACAAACACTCAGGGGGCATCTGGATTTGAACCAGAGACCTATTGATCTGCAGTCAATTGCTCTACCACTGAGCTACACCCCCAGCTGCCTGAAGGCACTGAAAAACTTAGCATCAGGTTAGCAGTTTATTAACAGAAGGGTAAAGGTGATCACTCAACTTGATGGAAGTGTGCATCAAAAGCCCTCGCAACACATCCCATCATAGTTACAGTTTAATTAACATAGAGACCTCCTACGCTGCAGTTAGACACCAAACCCTGAGCTATATCCCTCGTTCCCAGAACCCACCTGTACAAAAACTGCATGAAAAGTTAGGCCTAGTGCCCGTCACATCACCCACTGGTTTATGAACCTTTCAATTCAACTTATAGGCTGATCCAACAAATCCCAGTGAGAAACTTAGCAACACTGTAAGCTTACAAACAACTTGTCAATCAAAATGTAGATTTGCCCCAAGACGTACCCTCGTTCACCTGTTTTTTGAAGGTTTATCACACATTTTGAATCTAATGGGATTATTTATATAATTTACAAAATGATCACCATGCGATATTTAGTAAGACCTGAAACTGAGACTGTACTTCCACACATCCACTTTTCAGAACTTTTTATACCTTTTTATCTACTGTGTGTGTTTATTCTTGGTTTCTATCACTATCCGCCTCTGCCTTCACTGACAATGGGGCTCTTTCTTTTGCCAAGTACAGTTTCCATAGTTAGTCCAGGTAATCTACCATCCCCCACTCCATTTACCCGAGGAAAGCTACTGATAGCAGCTGGGAAAACAGCATCCTTGTCCTCTTTTTATTCTGCAGTGGAGGCTGAGCTTTCCTGCCAGTAACCAGTAAACACTCCAGTAAGCCAAGAAAAACACCCTAAGATCAAGAAAAACGTCCATAGATTTTCACTGTTACGCTTTAGAGGGGCGGTGACAAACTGGCTGCTGGGTCTTTTTATGCTGTAACATACAAAAACCCTTCAAATATGTATTTGTGTTCAGGCAGATGTGATAAGGGAACAACAACCATCGCACACATGCAAACAACAGCTCAGCATTATGTCACTGGCATGTCACGCTGCACACTTGTTTATGTGTCTATTTTTTATGGTTTTTGCATTTTTACCAAAAGGAAAAACACGGAGCTCCATCAGCATAATCAGAGCGTGTGATAATAAACAGATTGAAGCCTCCGTTCAAAAGGCACCAGCTGCTGGGTCAGGACCAGATGGGAACCTTTTCATCTGAAAACATCCTGGGCTTGACTTCACCTTTACAAAGAGATGGCATAAATAAGGATTGGACATAAGCCCGGAACCAACGTGCAGCTGTTAGGCTGTGATGATTGTTATGTGTGTCAAATATTTAAAAGCATGATCGTGGATGTTGTTTTCCTTAATGTGGATGTGACGTGTTTAACCTAAAATGCTGAATGAGAAATAAGTAGGTTAACTTAACCACAGGTTCATAATGTGGACGTTAACTGGTAAAGTAGATCTTAGTAGAAAAAAAGCTGAACTTTACTGAATTTAGCAGATTTCTGTTACTTATAAAAAAAAAAGCTTATATACTGTACATGGATCAAAATAAATTCAAATTTTACAAAAAATGTCTTGGTTTGTGTTTCATTTCTAGCAGAAAGTAAGCAAAGCAAGGAGACACTGGTGGGTTGGGTGTGTTGTAATGCCTACATATCTCTGTCCTAACTGCCTCACAAATTACGTCCACTGTAATACTCACACTTAGAACCTATTAAATTATCCCTGTTTTAGAGGAGAAAATACAAAAAGCACAATGATAAAAACCTTTTTAAGTTAGAACTGGAACAAGTCGACTTAGTGTGGAATCTGAAAATAAAATGAACTGAAAACTGTTAAAAAAGACGACTAGAAGTAAAAACTGATTAAAAGTACAAATGTGAAAATAAATCTGAGGATTCAGAGGTGGACTGGTTTGGTGACTCATGAAGCGCATCACTGGATTTTGTCACAGTGTGTTACTGTTTCAACATCCAACCAGACAAAATTATAAATGATTTTTATGTGTCACTACTTTGAATTAATTTCCCTGCAATAATCCTTAGAAACTTTCTGTCAGATAGAACTGTGAGCCCTCGGACTGGGATGGTTCATGGGTGAGGCGTTTCAGGCATGTCCACTCACGAGAGGTCTGGCCATCTTTTCTTAGATTGTTGCTCCCATGACTTAGACCTGGATAAATGAATGGATGAATGGATGGATAGACAGATGCATCAATAGAACCAATTTCTTTTTGCGCAGATGACTAATGACCTATCATTAAAAGGGAAAACATTTTTTCAGACGGCAGTGTTAAGCAAAGAAATGAGACACATAGGAACCACTTGGGAAGGTTCTGAACAGAGCCAGGAAGACGGTTTTCTGGATTTCAAGAAAACAATAAAAAGAAAACAAAGATGAGATGGAAGAGGACAGAAGCTTTTCTGTGCACACTGGTGTGTACTGAAATATATCAGCTGGCTCTTTCAAAAAGTTTGACAACTATCAAATTCATGAAGACGCATCTTCTGTTTATCTTCAACTGTTTGTAACACAGTGAACTAACCAGTAATGCCATCCAAGTATAACAGAGTCCAGCCACTCTCACATGGCTCACATCTGCAGCCACTAGAAAAACTACCTTGAAGCAGCCTGTGTTAACATTTAGTCCTGGATGCTGGCATTTAAACCTTTACCGGTGGCTGTGTTTCTAATTACATGCATCAGCATTCTGCAGCACCTTAATCAGCATTTTAAATGAAACGCCAAGTTTCCATTGTTTCCTTTGACCAGTGTCACTCCAGCAGATTCCTGTTCATATTTATTGGACTTGGCAGTGACTTGGATCCTAATTTTGAGGCGTATTTCTTTTTTAATTGAGAGCTGCTGTCATGTGTTGGAGCAGTGCCACCACTTGTAAAAAAGAAAAATAAAACACAGAGGAGCAAAATGTATTGGGACCATCTGTGGGGAAGTGCTCATTCATGTAATTCACACAGTGACACTGGCTAGCTCAGCACAGGTTTATGTACAGTTACCAGAGCTGTTTTAAGTATGCGCTAACTTTAGACAATAACACATTTGTGGAAAGTACGGAGAGAATGAAATAACAGACCTGCTGGAGATCAGGAACACTCTTCTTTCAAACACAATAAAAATATATGGAGCGTGATCAAAACGCAGTAGATCTGAGGTTCAGCTACAAACTCTCAGATGCCTGCCTGAGGCAAAAATTATCTCATTGGTTTGGTTCTGTCGTAATAGATGGAGACAAATATGCAGCTTTTGAAGTCCAAGTAAACTGGCAAACTTTTAAAAATAGAATAAGTTAAAGCACCAGCGACACCAAACTATAAAAACAATGGTTTTTCTTTGTGTTTGGGCTTATGGCCTCAATCGGGGCTGAAATGTTTCGGTCAAGAAGTGAAGTTGTTCTTTATATTAAAAGCACCACAGGAGCTTTAAGTTGTCCAGATCTTATCCTCTTCTCCATGCAGACATGATGGTTTCTTTAACCTTCCTCCATCTCGGTCGTTTGCTTCATGGAATCCTGTTTAAGGGCTACTGGGCTAAAATGAGCCAGTAGGAAAGCTGATCCACTGCTTATATCTGGGAAACCATACATCATTCTAGTCACTTAAATCTAAATTTAATAACCATCTTTCTTTTCCTTTTCAATTTTCATCTTTCTGTGGATGGCAGAACTTAATAGATAACATATTTTTCAGTTTTTGCCTATCAAAGCATTTCTTGGCACCACAGATTTTATCAGTTCCATGTCAAAAGCTTGTTATCTCCGACCATGGCTTTATATCACATGCTGATGAAGTGCCAGTGAGTAAAAACATGTGACCGTATTAGCAAAAGTTGAGCTCCGGTTTGCAGCGTAAGCACTTTTTCTAAATAAGTGGTTGTGGGGAGAAAAGAGCCCATCTTACTCTAAGACATCAATTTGTACCCTTGAAATTCATGTTTCAACACAGCCTTTCATTACTTCTATTCAGTTTAATGTTTCCCCCCAAGTTTTTAGTCATTTTGAAAAGCATTTTGCAGGCACATGTGACAGGCTGGTGGTTATATTATTTACTAGAAAGCCTGGGAGTCAAAAATATTTCCAGCATTTTATGCCTTGCTGGTATTTACGGTCATGTGAAGAAAGAAATTTTCACAGGAAAGCATTCCTACAAAAACGTAGGACAATATCAGCCATTTGGAGCTAATCAAACACACCTGACTAATTGAAGTTTCACTACCTCTAAAAAGTAAACATTTAGACAGTTTTTGATTGTCTGAAGCTTTCCAGTCTATGTTACAACAACACCACAATCTTCCCAGAAGTGGACGTCCCAGCAAATTCACCCCAAGATCAGACCGCACTCAGAGAAACTGCAGAAAACCCAACAGCTACATCCCAGACTCTACAGGCCTCAGTTTGCATGTTAAATATTCAACTTTGTGATAGTGCAAAAAGAAAAAGACTGAATTTTTTGGAAAAGTTGTTAGAAGAAAGGCTCTTCTCACTAAACAGACCACGGCAGCGCACCTTAGGTTTGCAAAATTGCATCTAAATAAATGTCTTGATCTGTGCTCAATCATCCAGGTAAGTAAATCCTAAAAGGTTGATTCTGTTCATCTGGACCAAAAGCACCACATACTGTGTCCCAATTACATTTGCACACAATTTACAGTACTTATATGCTGTGTTTAGTGAAGACCAAACACAGCATATAAGCACAAACACCTCATACCAACTGTCAAGCTGTAGTGGAGGTGTGAGGATCGGACAGCTTGAGTCTAATCTCGTCTGGATACCAAAGTGTTCTGTAGACAAATGCGAGGCTGTCCGACAGTTAAAGCCTGGCTAAAACTGGGTAATGCAACAGAGCAATGATCCCAAGCACAGCAGCAAATCTACAACATAATGGCTGAAAAGGAAAAGAAGAAGATGTTGCAAAGGCACAATCAAGGTTTTGGCAGGACCTTAAGAGAGCTGTGAATAAATGAATGTGTGGAAACTTCAATGAACTGAAGCAGCAAAGAATAGTGGGCCAAAATTCCTCCTCAGTGATGTGAGAGAACGATAAAATATTTACTTCAAGTTTTTACTGCTGAACTTGGTTCTACAAACTCCTGGGATTCACAATGTTTATCGCCGGACTGCATAGAGTGCGTAAAATACAAATTTATTTTGTAAAATAACTGGACTTTTGGGTGTCCCCTGAAAGTTTGTGATGCTCAAAGGAATAAAGGTTTCTTACATTGAAAGACTTTGGTGTTATTCATTATAGGATTTGAAATTTCAAATGTTTGTTTTTAATCATAATAAATGTTACAGTTTAATTAATTAAACTGTCAGTTACAGTTTAATTTGTCACCGTGGACAAAAACAACCGTGTCGTGCTGTGGTTCTCTCTATATATACTCTCATCAGCCCAGTGCAAGCTTTAAATCAGCCTGTTTACGTAATTCATCTGCATGCAGTAACATTAATTACAGTCTCCTGTCCAGAAATGAGTAGTGTTACTTTCTTACAGAGCCTTTCCTTTTTCTCTGTCATTACACTTGCAGATAACAGGCCTGATGTGGTGCAGGGCTTGCAGTTCCCTGTCAGCCAATCAGATTTTATTGAAACCCTTTTACACGTTCAAATAGCCTTCAGAAACCTGACAGTCATTACACAGAAAGGCACTGCTAAATTCTTTACCGCTATTAGTGGTTATAATTACAGAAGTGTTCTCACACCGGCTCACAAAGAGGTTTTCCTCACGAAGGGAGTATTTTTGCGTCAACACACACACTCACACACTCCTTGAATTGCTATAAAAACTTCACCTCACTCATACTCCTCCCTAAGAGGTCAAGTATTATCATACTAAGTGTCCTTTCATCAAACTCTATTGGGCAAATATTAGCAGTACTGGAAAGTAACAAAGTACAACAAGTACAAGCTAAATTGTGCAACTAAAATACTTCGATTTCCATCCATCCATTCACAGCTTATCCAATTCGTGGCTGCAGGGGGCTGGAGCCACAGCTGTCACAGGTGTCACAGGGCTGCCCTAGACAGGGGTCACTGTAACTTCAGTTACTAATTACTTTACAAATTCAGATTACTCATACAAAATTCTATTAATGGATTTAATAGGATTAATCTATCAGTGTTATATTTAATGCTGTAATGTAGTAATGAACAATGTATTAATGATGGGTCAACTATGACACCACAAGGAGAGAAAACCACATGCAAGCACGCTTTTTATGTAAATTGTTAGCTAGAGCTTTACTGCTAGCTACATTAAAGTGAAGCACGCATGAATTTAATTAGTTTGCATTTATGAAACAAAACTGTTTTGGAATAAAGTTTGCAGTCAATGAAATTGACCATCTTCACCATCTACACTGCAGACTTCTCCCACAATTCCACCCAGTGCTTCCTGCAGAAGTTCTCTGATGACTCTGCAATAGTCGGCCTCATCACTGATGGGGACGACAAGGAGTACAGAGGTCTGACCCAAGACTTTGTGGACTGGTGCCAGCTGAACTACCTCCAGATCAACGCCAGTAAAACCAAGGAACTGGTGGTAGACTTCCGCAGGCACAAGCATTCTCCACTGCAACCACTGAACATCCAAGGTATGGACATTGAGGCTGTGGACAGCTACAGGTACCTTGGTGTTCATCTGAACAATAGACTGGACTGGACTCATAACTCAGACGCCCTCTACAGGAAAGGGCAGAGCAGGCTGTACCTGCTGCGGAGACTCAGGTCGTTTGGAGTGGAGGGCCCACTCCTGAAGACCTTCTATGACTCTGTGGTGGCTTCTGCTATCTTTTATGGTGTGGTCTGCTGGGGCGGCAGCATCTCTGCTGGGGACAGGAAGAGACTGAACAGGGTGATCCGAAGGGCCAGCTCTGTTCTAGGATGCCCTCTGGACCCAGTGGAGGTGGTGAGTGACAGTAGAATGGTGGCTAAGCTGTCATCCCTGTTGGACAACATCTCCCACCCCATGCAGCAGACTGTGACAGCACTGAGCAGCTCCTTCAGTGGGAGACTGCGGCACCCACGGTGTGGGACGGAGAGATTTCGCAGGTCTTTCCTCCCCACTGCTGTCAGACTCCATAATAAAGACTTTAACTGATCAAGCACACACATCCATACATATGCAATAATACTAAGTGCAATAATCCTTTCTGTCATCGTTGTATTTTTACTCAGTTGTATATAGTATTTGTATTTGTATTCTATTTTTATCTTATTGTATATTTATTTTATTTTATTCTACTGTATATAGTATTTTATTTTATTCTATTCTGTACAGTTGTGTACTGTATTTATTCTTATTGTATTCTAATTTTTGCTACATAACTTTTGCACTGTCCACTTCCTGCTGTGACAAAACAAATTTCCCACGTGTGGGACTAATAAAGGTTATCTTATCTTATCTTATCTTATCTTAAATTGATGTTTTTTGACCTGCCTATATGATATTATTTGGCTATTAAGTTGTTCAATTACACACACACACACACACACACACAAACAGGGCTCTTATTACAATAAACACATCATTTCATATTAGTTGTCACAAAATTGCATTAAAATGCTCCAAAGCGGGCGACGTGGCAGTCTAGAGGTTGGGTTTGTACCTCCTCCCTGTGTTCACTCGCCCAGTCCAACTACATGCATGTTGGGTTAATTGGCCATTCGTAGCTGGTCATATGTTTGTCTTTCTCAATGTGTTAGCGCTGTGACAGACAGGTGACCCGCCTCTTGCCCCATGGCAGCCAGGATAGACTGCAGCAGTGTTCACAACCTTGAAACAGTGGACAGAAAACCAGCTCAAATAATCAGAGGTGTGTAAAAGCAGACATCTATCAGTTATATCTTTTGGCACACCAGTCAATCAAAGGAGGCCTGTCCTTATTCATACACAACTTTAAGCTTTATTACAATTAAAATGACTCAGTTATATATGTTTACAGACTCTACACTGAATCCAGTGGAATCTCTGGATAACCTCTCTTCCTTGGGGTACATCACTCATCTATAAAGGTCATATAGATCCAGTGTTATCACTTACAAGTCTACTTTTAGACATGTTACGCTTTAATAGAGTATTAAAAACCATGTACAGACACAAAGTTTTCATTTGTTTAGTTAAATGTTACAAACTTTGAGGTCCAGTCCTCACCAGTGACCCACTAAACCCACCTGAAGCTTCTAGAGTTCTGGCTGGACCCCTTCCAGGTGTTTGTAGCTAATGTAGTAATAACGTTTCCATGACATGACAGTCAGAGGTGAGATTGGCAGCAGTTCCACTGCAGCCACTTCCAACAATAAGGGAATTTTGTGAAAGTAAGGACACCCTGATTTACAGGTTTTAAATCTTTAGTAATAACACTTATTGGAAATGAACTCAGAGTCTTATTTCTTAATGATGCACTCAGAATTATGTCATTGTATAAGTGCTTACCCTAACCTAACACAATAATGTGCTGGCACAATCACCCATAATGTTACCAAGAAAAGGGGGTTTGGTGTCAGGCAACACAAAAAGTTTAAATCACACCTGCTTTGCATGTGATACCATTACATTCCACCAGAAGGCCGAACACAATCCTAAAACTCTGATGTTTTATGATATTCTTATTACAACATGCTGATGTCAGCCTTTTTTTTATTACAATGCGATGATATCAACAGTTTTTATAGATTATTAGTGCTGATGTCAGGATTGGTATACGGAAATCTAGTAGTGTATTAATCTTTGTGTGTTATTGTGAATTCATACATTTATGTGTTGAAAAATCAGATTCTACAGATCTCAAACAAAGAAAATGCTTACGTCGCCCAATGACATCAACATAATCTATTGCGTTACATTTAGGGCATCATCCAATGGAAACTAAAGCTTTTTCCTAATTCACCTGACCCTGACCTTTGACCTGTGACACTGAAGAATTACATATTGAAATGTTTTTATTTTATTATCTTTGCACATATGGTCGGAGCCAAATTGGCTGAAAACTTTGGTTCTATAAGCTGTAACGTAAATGAGGTTTGAAGATACATTCATGCATTGTGTGAATTTGCCAACTTTATGGCGCCAGTGTGATCTTGTAGGTCTTTTTTTTTTTTTTTAATAAAAAGTGTGCTGTACAGTTTTCTCCATATGGTATATGACTCAATAGTATACTGATGTGAAGTTTGAGGATAATGTTTAAAAAGTGGGATTATTAATTTTCACATTTGCTGTAGATCACTTTGACTTTGACCTTGAACATATTTTCAGGAAGAATAAATCAGCTCTGGCTGTTTTTGGTTTTTACCATCACACAGAATTTAAAAATGATATCTTGAAAAGTGTTAACTGCGAACAAACAAACAGACAGACAGAGCCGATTACATGCTACCTGCGTGATTATGGAAATTAAGTTTTAAAAAAAATTCTCCCACTCACTCTTATTTCATCTTGTTTTCAGAATAATCGCATTGCATTTTTTCTAAAAGTACTGAATAGTTCCGCTGTACATGTGTTTGAGTTTATAGTTCATGCACTTTCCCCACTTAAACTTAATCCTGGGTTAAACTTAATCTTGTCTCTGAAATAAATAAATAAAAAATAACAGGTGGGTGAAAATCCCAAAGCCATCAACATCATCTGTTTTGCGTTGACAGGCGTGGCAGTGAAAGGGTTACGAGTCACATGGTAGCGGGTGGTATTATCAGCCCGGGGCTGTAGAAAAAAGAAGAAGAAAAAAAAGAAAGTCTATCTGGAGAAAAAAAACTGAGAACAAAGAAATCTGTCTATATAAGTTGCCCCAGATCCTGCAGCGGTGTGACTCCGGGCTCTGCACTGCGCAAAACAGCTCTCCTGTGCACCACCACCACGGCTCCGATGGCTGCAATGATGCGGACTTCTCTGGTCGTGTGCTGCTGTGTTTTTGCGCTGCAGTACTTACAGGTCATGCTTTGTCTTCCAGCGCGGGGGTCCAGCAGGTACAAAGAGGCACCGGTGAGTTGGAGCACGCCTGTTTTTTCCCTATTTTTGTAACTTGTCGCCGAGTCGAAGCATCCGTGCTTTTGCAGAAGTTTGTAAACTTTGAATGAGTGGTTCAGCTCTGACACTGTTGCACGTATCAAACATGACTTGTTGCTTTTCATTTTGAAGGACTGTGCAGTGTTTGCTTTCTTCATTCTTTCTGCTGCTACAATCGGCCCCAACGCCCCCTAAAACACACACGGACACATGTGCACACAGTCGTGCACAATAGCCCGCTTTACCGTGCAGACTTTAGAGTCTGCTCCAGAATAAACACGCTATTAATTGTTGCATAAAAACGGCTTGACTTGAAATTACTTCCAGGTTTTCTTACGTGTTTCTCCAGCTGCAAAAGTGCTCGCACGTGCACGCGCGTGGCTTTCAATCATCACGACCAATGACCTTTGTGTTGTAATTAAGAAAATGGCTATTTTAGGGGCGCACAGCAGTTGACCTGTCACTGTAATTAGCCCGAGAGCTGCTCTTACTTTGAAGAAATTACTATCATCACTGTTTACTTTTTGTCTGCTCAGCAGCAGCATCCACGAGCGTGACTGCAGCCAAACCTGACGTCTTCTGCATTGCATGCACGCAGGGTGACAGCAGAGTGTTTTGGTTTTGACTCAGATGTAATGAGGATCTGATGGTTTGGGAGGAGGGAGAGAGAAAATAAAGGTTGCAGGGTTCCTGCAGTCTGTCTGCAGGGCAGGAAGCTGTAATAACAGCTCTTAAAGGCATTTTGTCAACAACACCATAAAAGTGAGGGGTCCTCCATATGGCCCCGGCATGATGGCGTCTTTCTGTCATTGTCATGTGCTGTGGTGGCTTTTCTAATTTAGCAGTTGTTTGGTCTGTTGCCATTATGGGGGACTTGACCACATGCTGCAGTGTTGTTTAATGTAACTATTTATTCTAGCATTGTAATTTAAGATTCAGCTATGTTTACTACTCCTTTAATCCGTGGTTTTATTTACACGGCTCCTCCTGCATCACGTGACTCCTTTCTAGATTATTTAACTGTTATTTACTCAGTGAAGGCCTGTTTAACACGGATGCTTGTTCTAAGGAATGTCCTGTTTATAGGTATACAGCAAAAACGCATTTTATCAAAACAATCTGGCAGCTCGCATATGCAGTTACAGAGAAGAACGTAATCCTTACCCGGAATAATGATTACATTCTGCTGATTACAAGTTAACAAGAATTTTTTAACCTATTTTCAGATGTGTAGAGTAAATAATGTGCATTATGTTTTACACACAGTGCAATTTGGACAAAAGTTGCACAGCACAAGATGTAAAGATTTCCTGACAAGAGATTTCCAGAGAAATAAGAATACTTTAAGGCAAGTGTATCTGTCAGCTGGGAAATAACAACCAATTGTTTCATGAGAAATGCAATGGCGAGTTTTGAACTTTAAAGCAGGGAAAGCTATTCCTGTAAAGGTCTTAATCCAAGCTAACACCAGGTCCTTGATCAGGTGAGAACATGCCAGGACTGGTCTACCATAACAGCAAGCTAGTTTGGTAGCAGGTTCATACACTTTGTTGTACGAGTCTTCAGGACTCGTGCCAGTGACTGCTGCCCTGGCATGATTTACTGGTATGGTTGGAATACAGCATTTATAAATATGTTGTCATTGGTTTCCAATTGCCTGTAACTCCGACTGAGCTCTTGATAACTACACTGGTAGCACGTCCTCTCCCTAATATTTATCCTGGAATGAGGGCCTTTTATTTATTACCAGGAAGTGATATGTTTCAGGCACGCACAACATAAACAGATTTCACTCATATCTGTTATGTGTAGTTATTTAAGAATTAAATAAATGAAATTATATGACAATGCAGCTTAAAAATAATGTTTTATTTTTACAACAAGATTACCCATTAACACTCTGCCTGACTCGGCTTAGGGCAGCTGGTTACTGTGTTTGTGCTAGTCCAAACACAGGGAAGTTGCAGAGTGCCCTCTGGTGGACAAACTATGCAACATCAGCTCATTATATGTTTGAATGGTGTTTCTCCCGGCTCTTTTTTTTTTTTACATAAAACTTTCCTTTTTCAGCTGTCACAAATACTAACAGCGATATCAGCAAATACCATCAGCAAGTAAAGAGTAGGGTCCAATTCTTCATCGATTTCTATACAGTCTGAGTACTTTTTGCAACAAGCAGACAGAATACGTTCATTGCTACACAACTGGAAACTAGTCTAAACAGTCATATAATCTTTAAGCATTTTCAACATTCAATATTTTAAGTTAAAGCAAGAAGTAACTTTCTAATGGCTGTTTAGGGTGCAGCAAAAATCAAGAATTCAAGTGAAAAATTAAGATAACATGAATCTGCTTACAATAATAGAAGATACCCAGTATTTCTTTTCTAGTTTTCTTAATAGTAAACAAGATTTTTTATTTAAGCAGTGGAGCAGTATTGTCTAAGACAGAAGAGCTATCCATGATCTGATGTCTGCTCTACTTTATGGTAACTTCCTCTCACTGGTAGAGGCAAGTTCTTTAGCCACACTTTTCTCCCACTGAATTACAGGAGACATTTAGGATGATGTAAAGAGGACGGTTCAGCAGGACCCGATTACAGCTCAAAGTGTGGGGTCTGGGTCTGGGTTATGCATATCTTTGTTACTGACTGCGTGTTACTGCTAATTTGCCTTGTAATCCGAAGGTTGCCGGTTCAAGCCCCGGGTTGGACAAGCTCGGTCATTGTGCTTGGGCAAAACACTTCACCCGTTGCCCACTGGTGGTAGTCAGAGTAAAGTATAGCTGGCTAAATCCACAAAGAGCAGTGAATATTGAGCTAGCAGCATTGGTCAGCTGATTGCAGCCTGACATGTTAACCTGCTGTTGTGCTTCCATTGTTTTGAATAATTTCACATATTGTTTTCCACATTCTTTCAATTCTTTCCTCTTTTTTAATTTAAAGTAATCAGACATCAGATCACTGCAGTGTTGTTATGACACATTGTCATGGTGTGAAGAAATATTGCTATACTAGCAACACATTGTCAGAACTATGTTGCACCTGTGGCGAAAATGGTTTTATGACTCCTGGTCATTTCATGGGAAACTGTAATCTGCAGTGTTGTCACTTTTTTTCTCTCTTTCTCTGTTTTTTGACAACAGAGTGAGCGATCACACAAGCCCGGGCAGGCCCGTGTGTCTGTGGCATTCAGGGCAGTGGGATACATAGCGCCTGTTTTCTCTGGGGTAAGGGGGCCGTAAGAGCTAACTGTTTGCATTTCACTTTTGTCAGCAAAACCGGAGTGCCCCTTGGTTTTCCCGGTCTGTTTTTTTCCATCACGTTGATGCCATTCAAGCAAAGGGATTGGCCGGGGAACCGTGAGAGCAATGGTGACATCAGAGCCAGCCTAGGTTCCCATCAAGCGGATCTGGGTCACAGCTGCAGCGGGCTGAAATTGTCGAATGAGACACCACAGGAAGGGGATACACTTAAAAACTTGTTATTTAAGAGGAGGAGCCTCATTCTGAATCCTTTACTGATAAGGTGAGAGGAGGTGGAGGGTATCAGACCTTTATATTTCCAGTTCAGGTTACTCTACTGACTGAATGCAATGTCTCCCAGAGAATTACACTGTATTTGTGTCTGTAGTGGGGCAGTAGGTGTGCACACACAAGATCAGACTTCATACTCTTGGACTGTTGCTGCAGGAGGTAGTTTCACTTTGCAGCCTTGGTGAGCTCGTCATAGCGGCACATGAACCAGTTGCCCACCTGCAGCAGTTTCTGGTTAGATGCAAGTGTAGATGCAAGAAAGCTGGATGACATCGAGGCTGTAACCTAAGCAGCGTGCCTCGAGGCAAACATTTTATGGAAAGGGTTGGGGGAAAAAATCGATATAGCAATGGTATCGTGATATTTTGAGTGGCAATACAGGAACACCAATTATCATTATTTTATTAAAATATTCTGGGATTACTATGAATAACAGGGTTCATTTCATTCATCAAATTTATGAGTTAATGTTAGCAAATCTACATTAAATCGGCTCAACAGAAAAACCTCCAACACAGAATTCTGGGAGTCGGAGTTCTGGCTGAATTCTAGGGCATCAAATACGTATGTCACAAAATGACACCCAAATCAGTTCAGAACTTTTATATAATGTGTTATTTATGGATTTTTGGTTGATATTTTGTTCGTCTTGGTTCAAAATAAACTAGAACTAAATGAAATTAGAGATTATTTATTTGTTTCTAAGTGAGGAAATCTACAAATTCAGCGAGGCATCAAAAAATAATGTAATCACAGACTGATATCAGACAGACTCCATCTTTAGTCTTTAGGTGTTAGTGAAAACAATAACTGAAATCTGATAACTTTATCTCATTAGATAAAACAGATAAAGACAAAGTTTTACTTTGAGGACATAATTTGCAGTTGAAAAAATGTGATTAAGCAGTAATTCACCATAATGCACTCAGCATGTGAGAATATATTAAAAATCGCAATAATATGTCACCGAGAGGGAAGCGTTGCAATAATATTGTAATGTGGGAAAAATCTGTTGATTCTCACTTATAAAGTATTCATAATAAAGTCTTTAAGACTCTAAGATGGATTTATGGATTTCTGTCTCAGGTGTTTTAGGAGCAGGTCTCACCTGTTGTTTTGTTGTCTTAAACTAAATAAAGAACAACTGAAAACTCAATTTACACAGTTCGAGCAGCACTGCTCATGCACCCAAAAAGGTTATGAGTGCATAGCCTACATATAAAAGTATATATAGCGACTGTATATAGTGATGTCACCCACTTGTTAGTATTGGCATGCAGCGTTTCAGGTTGGTGCTAAAGCTCAAACTGCGTTACTGTAAAAACAAATCTGTTGAACAATATTTGGATTTTACTGGTCCAGTCCCCAATAAAACTTGAGCCTGATTAATCTGTGGTAGGAACGTGACCAATCAATCACATCTGTTAGACACAGCGCATACGTTCTTCTCAAGAGTTAAACACCTTCTGGTGCCAGATTTGCTGTTTGTTCTGTTAGAACCGTACACTAAGTAGTCGTGACTGATGCAGGCTGAACATCAGTCGGTGGTGAAGTTCTGTAATTGTGAAGCCTTGAGCACAGCATTTTTGCAGTCGCCATCTTGGTGTTTTGAAACCAGATGTGATGAGCGAGGGGCGAGAAACAGGGCACTGCACATGCTCATTGGCTAATAATTTGTGATTTGTGAAATGGCAAAAAAAGTGACCACAGTCGTCAGGGAAGAGTTTACAGAGCTCATGGATCACATGAGCTGGAGTCATGTCTCAATGAAAGGTGATGCCCCCCGCTGGCTGGTAAAAAAGTTGTCATGCCCTTCCCTATTGGCTTCACTTTTCAGGTCTGTAGGCTACGTGCATCTTTTCTACTGTCTATGAGCCAAATTATAGAAGCTTGCAGAGCAGTAGTAGTAGCATCTAGCTAGAAAAGAGGAGGAGAAGATTGAAGGCTGAAAGGCATAACAAAGATTTTAAAGATTTTTAACCCACAGCAGCTCAGAAACAGGTAAGGAAAAGAATTCAGGTAGCATAGCATAGCTACTGAAAAGGCCACTGCTTATTGGACATCCAGGACTCTTTAATGTTATCGTTTAAGTTCAGTTAGACTGCACACATGTTGTGTTTGGCCCTTCTTTGCCGTACGTGTGAGGTGTTTCTGTAGCTTACAGCAATGCTCAGTTAAAATTTATTTACACAACAAAAGTTAGAAACAGTATCAGAGCAAGATCAGCAACAGCCAGTGTGCATGCACTTGGCAACAGCGGGGCAGAAGAACCCCCTTTAAACAGGAAGTTTGGTGCCTTGCTGCAGGATTTTTCCCTTCTCTGGAAAGAAATCCTGTTCAAACTATAGTCCAGATGTTGAAGCCTTGTACCTGATGTCCTCACTTTAACTCTGGCACGTCTTACTTGTGTCGTTTACTTTTCTCTAAAAGCCGAATAGCAAATCACACCACAGTAACCTTAAAGAAAAGCCAGCTGATTTTCCTGGTAGTTGGCTCTCCTGGGGGTTTTCTCTAATTAATAATCACAATCAGCAGTGAAATCATCCTGCGGCCAGGCGAACAGGAGATCTGCGAGTCTGAGGTCATATGAGGAAGCCTTTTGGGTTTTTTTCTTGACAGGAAAGATAAGAGATTCAAGCAGATGCCCAGATGGTTTGTATCACCTTCAACTGCCGGGTGTTTCTGATCATCAGAAGATAAATTGGATTAGCGAAGTAAGAAGGAAGATAACAAAGTATTTCTTGATGAAAAATTGTTATACTCCCACCATCCCCACCCCCACCCCCCATCTAGTACAATAAATGTTCTCCTACTGTAAGCAATCCTTTTCCCCGTTGTTTCAGTAAGAGCACACCCTTCAAATTGAATCCTTATCTGTCTCCTCAAGTAAACACTCACTTATGACTTACTTCCTGTTATCTGGATTAGGTTTAGACTGTTTCTTTTGGATACTCAGATATCATGTTGATGAAAAAATCTTTACACTTCTTGTTTTTCTGCCATAAAAAAGACCATTGTTTGAAGCACTGGCAGCATCACCTGTCGCCTCTTTGAAACTTTTTTTTTTTCCACCCTGGGGTCCTTTTTCCTTTTCACCAGTCTGTGCTACTCTCTGAGTTTCAAGAAGATGTTTTCATATCAAATTTTATAATTTCCTTGTTTTATGTAGCCAATTTCCTTTATACTTAAGCTGCAGTTATAGATTTTCTACGGTCCTTATTCAAAACACGTTGTGTGGACGTAATTCACTCTGCTGTACTGAAGCAAAGGGTCTATAAAAATGTGACTTTTTCAGAAGAATCTCCCCCAGATGCATTTTTTAATAAAAACAATGTCTATCCTAAAACTACAGTTAACAAATCTGGCAAATATATACAGTAAATCTTGAGCCACTCCTTATTTCTTTATATTTTGCTTCCAAGGAGACTGGCTGACACCGAATTTAAGTGATGAAATAATGTTGTGTTTTCCAATAACAGACGACTGAGCAAAGTAACAATTTCAAATAGTATCTTTTAGCACTTTGTTATAGCAACTCAACACAAAAACACATTTCCCCCCATTTCTTTAGCTGAATCTATGAAAAATGCCAGCGATAACACAGTTTAAATTAGGCATAAAATAGTATATTTTTCATGGTATTATGGAGTGTGGTTCAGATGCAGAGAAAAGTGAGTATCTACGTTTGTGCTTTTTTGGTTGGTAATTGTAACATTTTTACTGTGTTAGACTTCTATTCAGTATTTTAGAGGTGCATTTCTTGACTCCAGCTGTGTTTGTTAGCGTTTGAAAGGTTTTGTCTGCTGTGATGGTGAAATAATTATATAAATAGTATGAAATTGAACAAAAGAGTTAAATTTATAATAGGAACTCTCCTTCGATCAGTGTCTATGCTCTGTGTCTGTCAAAGACTATACAAAAGGACACTGAGGAATGTCAGTGGCCCAGCAGAAACCTGGCTTTAAAATTTAAAGTTAAACCAGTCATTAAACATTCACAAAAAGCTGAAGTATAAACATATAAACTAAAGTAATCACAGGTACATTCCTCTGGTAATTTCCTTCTTCAGTTAAAAAATATGAAGTTGGAATAACTACTCCAGAAGTAGTTGCATGTGCTTTCACTAACAGCTTTCCCAAATGTCTGTAACATATTAACTGAGGGACCTCTCTGCTCGTGTGAAGATGTGCTGTGGATGAAAGTGTTTTTCTTCTTCAAACGAGTGGAAACCATCTCCCTGGAGGTTCTCTGTCACATCAGTGACCCGGCGGGGGGTTGTGGTGGATTTGTTGTCAGACTGGAGACGCTCTTCAGACGCACCGTGCCCAGACTTGTCTCTCTGTGCTCTCTAAATACCACTCGCAGATCTCCTGCACTGCTTCTTGCAGATCTTGTCAACACTGTAACCAGAAGCTAGATGTGTCCGTGCATGTAACGGATGACCCCCTTCGCCGCCACCATCGCACACCCCCTCCACATGCTCTCAGCGTGAGTGAGCACCTTCGGGCTTTTTGGAGATTTTGTGTCTCATCGCTAACTTGCATTCTCAGCAGAAAGTGACAGATTAATTGTCCTGAAGGTAGTTTTTCATTTCTTTCTCAAACATCATCACACACTCTCCTGGCAGGATTTCCATTGTCTGTGTGTGCACACCTGCAACATCCAAGTCTCATCAGCAAAGTTGTGGAGGTGGCATCAAACAAAGCGGTCTTTCATATAACTGAGCTCAACCTAAAATGTTGGTAAGACAGAACACGTTTATCCTAAAATATACCCCCAAAAAACTCATTGTTTTCCAAAGATTCTTCTTTTAGGTTAAATATATGCTGTTTGGAGCTGCACTCTGAGTCTGAAATTAACTTTTTATCTGCTGAAGATTAAAAATCCATCAGCTTGTTTTCTAACTGGGAAAAATAATACGTCAGATTCTGTTTCACTGCATTTCATCAACGACATCGGCTAAGATATCATCTCGAGTACAAACTAAAACACATTTAGGTGAAGATAATACCTGTGCTTGGGTTTAACCTTGAACGTCAGTGAACCTGTTAGGAATCAGGCACATTTATGACTGCGGGGTCACGCGGGTCAAACAGTCCATTTGACACACAGCTGGGGAGGCTTAGTCTTCAACAGGATTTCTTTGAAATGACCAAGCAGTGCCCCCCACACCCCAACCCCGTGTACCCAGCGCCAGGTATAGTTTTACGACCCTGAAAGCCGACACTCGCTCACCTCAGCACTGATGTGATTGGGATCAGGTGGGGGGCAGCTTCAGTCTAAACTGTCTCGTTTAGAGCCCGGGGTTGGCTGGTGTCCAGGTGATTCACAGTTCAAATCCCCGTCATCAACACAAACCACAGAGGCTTCGTGTTGTCCTGTCAGCAAAACAGCTATCGTTATTATGTTCAAACACCTGAGATGATAACGACCAGGGGTGGAAAAACAACCAGGCAAAGATTGTAACTTATATCACAAAATACCTTTAAAGTTTTTTGGGGGGTTTTTAAGTTAGCCTATGTGAGGCTTGGGGATGGTTTGCACAGAAGACATTGCCCCAGAGCTGCCTAAAGGTTAGAACAGGCCATGACCTCTTATGATGATGAAAAGGTGTTTTAAATTGAGTTTTTATCTGTCTGCGTTGCTGCATTGTGCTTGTAATTATCACTTGCACAGATAAACAATCTCAAGAACAAAAACACGAGCAAGAGGTCAACCTCAGTGACTCCAATTTACCGAGGTGAGGCCTAAAAGACGGATAGCAGCTGCAGTCATTTGTGTGGATGTGTGTCAGTTAAAGCAGCCACAGCGCTAACTTTAAGCCTCACCAGTCTCCAAATGGATGAGTCATTACAACAAAAACATCCATACAGTTAATAAGGCGAAGGGAACTGTACATGACGACAAAAACCTTTTTTTATGCCGGGCTGCAAACATATGTTTCTTCTGCAAAGTTGGACATGTTAACATGGGAATCTGTGGCGATTGACTCACTTGTGGAGACAGCCTCAAGTGGCCGTTAGAGGAACTGCACTTTTTGGCACTTACCAGCTGTACTGTTTTACTGTTTCTGCTTGAGGCGAACTGGCAGAGAGGAAGTGAAACATCAAAAGTGCAACAGAATGACCAAAAAAATGAAAACAAAACCTCAAAGCCATGATAAAAAAAATATCTGATACATTTTGCATAATCTGTAATTGAACTAAATGAACATGAACTCACAGGCTTTGCCAAGTAAGATATGTTCTGTGCTTGTAATGTTTTCCTCCAGTTTAAGATCAGCAGCCATTAGATAGATAAGTTTCAGAACACATCGTATCGTGATAAGGGTTTTGTTGTTTATCTGAAGTTTTTGTTGTCAGTATGAACTGCAGGAAGGCAGATAATAGCGCAGAGACAGAAAGCTCGCATCAGACTGGTGCTCAAGGAAGAGCAGAAAGGGCTTTCCAAGGGTGCCTTCGAAATCTCATGGGGGGGGGGACTCTGTTTAAAAGGCCTTTTTGTTCAGTCGTAACAACACTAACAAGCCATTTAAAGAAAAGCTGCAGGACATGAGTAGAAACATTCCCCTGAACACGAATAAGGGATTTCTGCAACAAAACAAGCAGCTGAAATCTCCTTTAAACAAAGTGAAACGCGGGAGGTGGAGGGCCGTGTATGCGTAGTGTTTGTTCTGCAATCCAGATCCATCAGTCACTGCGTTTCTGCAGTCTGGAGCACATTCCACAAATCCTGCTGGGTTTTGTTCCCCATAACCTACCTAACAGCGACACAGTAGAGTCCTGCAGAGCCGAGCGAGTCAGGCTCATTTAAGCACAGCACATGCACCGCTGTGACCGTACTCAGATAAGCATTCTTCGTTTAATTATTTTGCTTTTACAGGTTGTGTGGCTTTAATGGGAATTCATGTTGGGCTTTTGATATAGTAAAGGTTAGACCTGGCTTTCTGTCAGCACTGCAAAACCTCTGTAACATCAAAGTAATGATGCACGACGGGTTGAAATACATTTTGGCCTTTTAATTTTGCAATCAGGTGACATAAAGTTTTGCAGAACCCGTTCACTGGATAGCTTTGTTTCATTATCCTGCACCTTAAGTGTAAATAAGTAGCGTCTTCTTTCTGTGGCTATAACTGCAAAATCCTCAGTCATAATGAAGCATTTAATTTAAGCAGGTTTAATGCTTCATGTTTGATTTATTTCCTCTGTCAGTGGTGAAAACTCTTAAGGAGAACTTTTTTATGCTTTTCCTTTCTGTCTTTTCTGTCATATAAAATGGTTTATTGTCATATTAATGAACATGGCCCAATTGTCAGAACGTGTATTATTATTATATTTATCTTGGTTCACCCCTCAGTTCATCCCCAGTCTCAAAATGGCGTTTGTTAGCTCCTCTCGCCCTTCCTTTAAGCCACAAATTCCCAAAAAACATAGCCATGTATGGTGACAGTAACCACCAACACACCCAGCTGAAGTCTATCTGTGTTTGAGGTCAAGGTTACCTCAGTGCAGTGCTCTGCTGGGTTGCACATTCTCACGGCCGTGAAAGAGGACAATCAGCATTAGAGGAGGCAGGAACCAGAAACCCTCAGAAGGACACCAATGAGAAGAAGAATTAAAACAGCAAAGCTGGAAAGACCGCAAAGGAACCAGAGCAGATCAAAAAACCAAGGTCCAAACAGCAGGTTAAGAGTGAAGATGTGCAACCAAGTGCAGTGAGTCTAGGAGCAAAGCATAGCAGTTCCACTTTCTGAGACAGGAGTACGGGTAGCCTCACACAGATTGCTGTCTCTTCATTGAGTTTCTCTTCCTGAAGACATATTCAAACTCCACTGCTTTAACTGCAGTTTGGCCCTTGCTCTCTTTTGCAGACTCAGTGAGCTTAGCATAGCAACACTTAAGCCTGGTCTCCACCTGCCGCAGGTTCTGGGTCTTCTGATTGGCTGCCTAAAGCATAAAGTTTAATAAACAGCAGGTAGGTGGAGCCATTGTGGCAGAGATGACTATATTAGCAATATCCCTTTCCTGTGACATAATTCAGATCAAAGAGTAGAAAAACTGCATGAAACTGAAGATTTAGGGCAATCTGAGTCTTGTGTTAAATTGACCTTATCATTTTGAATTTGGGCCATGTTTAGTCTGAGCACCAACAAACGTAACACATATTTTAAACTGGTTTTAAACTAACAATGAGTCTTAAAAACCTACAGATCTCCCACCTTTTATATTAATTGTGCAGCAAAAGTCTCATCTTGAAACATCCCACAAGCATGTAAACTGATAACCAAATGCTAATTCCTAAATGCCAAGGAGAACTAGTGCTCAAAGGGAAGATGCATCCATCCATGCATGCTTCATTATTTCATAAAAGGACAATATCCGCAAATGTCGGAGCTGCACTGGCCTGTGGGAAGATTCACGGGCACTGATAATGGAGGTAATTTGTTTCATCTGCACGTATATCGATAGTGTCTTTTCCCACAGGTTTTTCTGAGTGGCACCGGAAAAGGAAATGCACATCATTTTGTGATAGGATGAGTACACCCAACTGTTCCCTGCAACTGCAGAGCTGCAGATGCAGTTTTGCTTTAGGCTGAGGACAGAGTGAGATGAGGAGGTGCAGATGGGATAGATCCACTCTGTAATTTGCTTCTGTGGAAATAAGCAGAGGCATTTCCTCTTGATCTAACAGGGGGGAGGGTGGTATTAATGATAATGGGACATTCTGAGACCAACTGGCTCTTAAACTGAGGAAAAATACATGACTCAGTGACCTGATTATGAGGTTATGCTGTCATTAACCTCGGGGTTCAAAATGATGATGATTCAAATCCAGAGAACATTGACCTCTGCCTCAGGGCTTTCTGTAGTTTGTTTTTGCTTCTCTCCCTTCTTATTACTTATTTTCTTTGTCTTGTTTCTTCCTTTCTTCTTTGTTCTTTTTAACTTTATGTCCCAAGTCATCATAGTCAACTTATAGTTGGATTATCACTCAGTTAGCCTCACACATTCACATTCCCTGCACCACGAATCATAACCACTTTTGGTGAATTTGTAGCAACTTCACAACTGATAAGAGGCACATATTATAGCAACAACTGTGTGCTAAGAGCCAAGCATTCACCCTCTAACAGCAAACTTTAGGTCATTCAGACTGAAACATTAGCGATTGCCTGCAGAGGCAATGAAAAATGTTGTAAGGCTTCTGATAAAGCCAGTAGATATCAGAATAAAGCAACACTTCCTCTTCTATGCGTCCATCAGAGTTTAATTTAAGACTATATATGCAGAGCATTTCTAAAAATCTGGTTTTGAGATTGCATATCAGCACATGCCTCTGTTGCTCTCCACAGGGAGAGTTTGCCTGCATGCACTTGAGAACTGCGCAAATGGGATTTGCAAATACTTCTTTGACTAAATACTGAGTAGAAATGGAAACCTAAAAGGGGGGCAGCTGTGGGTCAGGAGGTAGAGTAGGTTTTCCACTGATGAAAGAGTCAGGTTTGAAAAGTCACCAGTTCTTTCACGTGCTAAAAATGATTGGTTCAAGCATGGGCAGCACAGTGTGGGACCACCACATAGCTACAGCACACTTAATCTAAGCTGTCATGTTTCTGCATTTCCATCTAACGCCATGACATCATATCTGGCTTCACTAATCTCACAAACAGCTGCAAACAAAACAGCAATTGTAAAAATACGGGCTTATCTAGTGGGTCATCGGAAAGGCACCATCTTAACAACTGGCCTCCCGCTGCCGTCATCTCAGTGAGGCCTTGTTCTGCTGAAGGTCTCTTCCTGTTAAAACAAAGCAGATCTTTTTCACTTCCGCACTGGCCTTTCCATTAAAGTAAAACCTGCCCTGTGGCTGATTTTGTCGTGAAACTGAATTGAAGTTTATTACAACCACAACATTTTTAGAAGTGCAATGACATTATACTTTAATTGCCAAGATTTTTTTTCTTTTTTTGTCTTTGATAACATCTGGAGGAAGTTTCTGGTGTTTCTGGGCAGTCAGTCTTCTGTTATCGAGCAGCACATACTAAACAAACATCCGATAATTCTTTCTTCAGATATATGAAACAGTAGTTTGGAAACAATCAAATATTGTTATTTGTGTAATTGTGCCTCTTATTAATGCATCAATTCTAAATAATTGCCAAATTGGATGCAATTACATGACAGACTTCAGTCTCCCTGTTAATTAATATGCATTGCTCCATTTAACTAAAATAAACATAAGCTTAAAGGTCAATTTTGTGTGTTGGGCTGTGATATCAATTGCAGGAGAAACTGGGGCTCATGCAAACTCTATATTGCCGTGAGGCCTATGTAATCAGATTAGGTAAGTAATTGTGTCAGATTGCTTTTAGTTCAGTGGGTTAAGTTACTACTTACAAAAAGCTGCCAAGTAATTTGTATTCACTGACATGTTCAAAGTAATCTGATCCAACCCTGCCTACAGCAAACTACTAAGTACTGACCCACAAGGTCACGTACAGACATGCCGAGTTGTCCCTGCCTATGAAAGCATGACGTTGTCTAAATGAACCACGTTGTTGTTTCAGGTCTCTGAAAACTTTCAGGAGCTGAAGAAGAGAGCAAAAGCACCTCAAACTCAGGAACTGGTTAAAGAGCCATACTCATTGACAAACAGCACATTGAACCATCCCCGCTGTGGCGTACCGGACTACCCCACCAAGGAAGAGTGGCGGCACCGGGGGCGATACCGCCAGAGACGCTACACCCTGTATGGACAACGCTGGGACAAGACGGACCTCACCTATAGGTACACACTGGGGCCCTTAGCTGTGTTGTAACTATATGCTGTGTTTGATCATAAATAAAGCTTACAATAATAAAACGTGAACTTCTACAGTCCCGAGAGAACTCCGTGCTGATGTAAGCCACGGGATTCATCCGAAATGTGCAGCTGAAAAAGCGTCCTGCAGTGTTACCATTTGGTGCACGCACATACGATTGTTTTTCTGCTTCAGCAGGCGGCTTTTTCAGACGAGAAAAAAAACTGTTTTCTCAAACCCGAACAGCAGATGGACGCAGTTAGAGATTAGATGGTGAATATGGTGGAGTATTTAGGAACAATGAGCCAAATATAGAGACTGAGAAAGTAAAGGAATTGTAGCGTCTTAGTAAAGTGTTTGGACAATGATCACAACACTTCAGTGCAGCCTGGTATTGATCCTCCAAATCTCGAAACATCATTCTTCCAAAAGATATTCATTCAAGTGGTGAAGGAGTAGAAAGCTATGACTGTATGGATGTGGGTGATGTCCACTCTCATCAGCATAAAAATACTTCATCACTGGATAAATGTGATCACTAAGAAATGCTTTGCAGTGACGTTTCCCTCCATCAGCTTTTAAGTGATGACACATTAACCTGTTTTCAAGTTAAAGTACTGTGTGTCATTATACCATTATACAGTTCATGTCTTGTGTACCTTTAGCTCATTTTTTAAAAACCTCAGGACCCCAACTTTTTGGTTGCAAAGCATTCAAAAACAGGAACTTCACTGATCTTTCAAATGAAACCTACTCCCTCTTACTTGTACACCCAAAGGACTAATTACATGCAAACAAAATGCAATGAATTCATCAACACCTCCCATGTAAATTGGGAAACAGGGGGCACCTGGATTTGAACCAGAGACCTCTTGATCTGCACTCAAATGCTCTACCACTGAGCTATACCCCCTCAGCCAGTCACTTTATGCAGAAGCTAGACATAGGTTCCAGTCTTGGAAAGTGAAGGTGATGTTGCTGTGCCTTACAGCTGCATTCTTTGAAATGAGCAGCTCCAGAGTTATATAGAAGTTTTTGAGAAAATAACCTAGTTCTCATTTCAAGTGTCATCACTTTAAGTTAATTAATGGACATCAATTTAAAGTCATGTCTCGTCTACTTAAATTCGTGTTGACTCACTTCCTCGTTCCCATCTCCACTGGGAGACGAGGAGTTGAGCATGTGCAATTTGGGAAACGATAATGGGAGAGTCTCCCAGTTAAAGTAATATACACAGTAAGGCACAAGCATATGGTTTAGGGTAGAGGTTGGAAACTCAAGGCCCAGTGAGCCTTGGGGTGCTCCAAGGAACAGTCCTTATTTAAACATATAGTTCTTATTTAAACAGGGGGTATCCGGATTTGAACCAGAGACCTCTTGATCTGCTGTCAAATGCTCTACCACTGAGCTATACCCCCACAGAATGGTCTTGACTGTTTGCAGAAGATGGACATAGGGTCCAGTCTTTAAAAGTGAAGGTGATGTGGCTGTGCTTTAAAGCTGCATTCTTTGTAATGACCAGTTGTATAGAGGTTTTTCAGAAAATGAACCTAGTTCTCATATCAAGTGACATCACTTTAAAGTCATGTCTCTTCTACTTAAATGTGTGTTGACTCACTTCCTCATGTCTCTTCCGTGTTCCCATCTCCACTGGGAGATGAGGAGTTGAGCATGTGCAATTTGGGAAATGATAATGGGAGAGACTCCCACTTAAAGTTAAAAAAAATATACACAAAAAAGCACAAGAGTATGGTTTAAGGGAGGAGTTGGGAACACTGGCGCTTGAGGCCTGGAGTTCCCCACCCCTGGTATAGGGCATGGCCCCTTTTTCAATCAACCATTGTCCATTGATTTTTTAGTCAGATAGGTAGCATTTAAATAGGAATTTACTAAAGTAAAATAATCCTCATGTATCTTATACTTTGTGCCAGCCCTTGTTTTATCCACTGTCTGCAACATTGTCTTAGGCTTCTCCTTTAAGAGAACTTTCTTCTGATTGGCTGACCCCAACCAAACAAACGGTTACGCCCAATTCGCACCACCCATTATGGCCATATTTGGTGGTTGCCATATAGTGCAGCTTGGAAAGTTGTTTTTTTTTTTTCAACTTAAGCAAATAAATGAAATGAAAAACAGCTCTTACACAAACAGGGGGCACCTGGAGTTGAACCAGAGACCTCTTGATCTGCAGTCAAATGCTCTCCCACTGAGCTATACCCCCACATTCTGTTAGTGCTATTGACTGTATACAGAAGATGGACATATGGTCTTTAAAAGTGAAGGTGATGTGAATGTGCTTTAAAGCTGCATTCTTTGTGAGGTCCGGCTCCAGAGTTACATAGAGGATTTTGAGAAAATAACCAAGTTCTCATATCAAGTGACATCACTTTAAGTTAATTAATGGACATCGATTTAAAATCATGTCTCTTCTACTTAAATGTGTGTTGACTCACTTCCTCATGTCTCTTCCTTGTTCCCATCTCCACTGGGAGACGAGGAGTTGAGCATGTGCAATTTGGGTATTGATAATGGGAGAGGCTCCCAGTTAAAGTTTAAAAAATGATACACAAAAAAGGCACAAGCATATGGTTTAGGGAAGGAGTTGGGAACTCCAGGCCCCAAGGGCCGGTGTCCTGCAGGTTTTAGATCTCACCCTGGGTCAGTACACCGGAATCAAATGATTAGTTCTTTACCAGACCTCTGGAGAACTTCCAGACATGTTGAGGAGGTCATTTAGCCATTTAAATCAGCTGTTTTGGATCAAGGACACATCTAAAGCCTGCAGGTCTGGAGTTCCCCAACCCTGGTTTAGAGGATTGCTATCTTTCGATTAACCAGTATCCATTGGTTTTTCAGTCAGATAGGCTGCATTTTATCCACTGTCTGTGACATTATCTTAGGCTTCTCATTTAAGGGAACTTTCTTCTGATTGGCTGACCCCTGCGAAATTCGCACCACCCAATATGGCCATATTGGGCATAACTGCCGAATGGTCCAGCTTTGAAAGGTTGTTTTCAACTTAAGCAATTAAATAACTAAATCAGTCTTTATTCAAAGAGGGGGCACCCGGATTTGAACCGGAGACCTCTTGATCTGCAGTCAAATGCTCTACCACTGAGCTATACCCCCATGTCCTTATTTGCTGCCTGTCATAGACTGTATATAAAAGATGGACACTGCGTGCAGTGCAGCATTTTGATTGTGGTCTTGATTGTTTTCCTTTAATTTGTCATCTAAGCATTAGCAGAGAGTAACAGCAGAGCTAAAAGAGAGAAAATACACATTCAACATATGAACATCACTCTGTGTTCACATCTTGTTCCTGCTCTTGAGACAGACTGGATTAAGGACATAAGGAAAATAATCAAAAATTACACAACCTACAGAGCACTTTCAGTCGTCAACTTGACCTTCAGAAAAAGGGGTGGTGCTTTTCTTTAATCTAAAGCCGTGGCACCATCGAGCGTCTGGCGGTCTGGCTGCTGCCTCTCTGTCTGGCTCACCCGGTGTCCCTTTCATTGTACTCATTCTTCAACCTAACACTATACGAAGACAGGCAGAGCGAAAGCAAGAGGTAGGAGGGTGATTTTAATAGCAGCACTGGCCACAATCTAATTAGATTCTGCTTCACAGGACCAGCTCATGGTGACACCTGACGGAGTGATGTGGTTTACCAGGATCAAGGCAACACCCAACTACGTCAAACTCTCACTGTTATGACCATAATAAGGCCCTCGTTCCTCCCCAGCCGTTGTAAATGAGTCTGATATGAGAGTGGAGCCATGCTAATGAGGCCCTGTGTTTATTTTTTATTCAGAACCAGCCAGCGTTTTGAGCTTGTGAGGCAAGCTCTGGCATGACACCGAAGTCAAGCTGGCTCAGCTGAGAGCGCTGTTGTTGTAACCGCTTGAATGGTTTTTAGATCAACTGAAAAGGAGGTCTCAGGTGGCTGCAAAAGGTTAAAGGATGGCAGGGCTGCGTTAAGGGAGATAGATTCCACGAGTTTGCTTTTTTTATATATGTTAGACTTCATTCTTTAACTTTCTTATGTTAAAAACATTTTGTCTACTGCAAGGAAGCAAAATAAGTTGTAAAAGGTTCGCTTAAACTGGTCTGCAGTGACAAACGTTGCACACACATGGAGTAATGACTTGTCAGTCATACAGTAAACCAAACCCTGCTGCTTTTTGACTGTAAAGGAGACAGAAAAACATCATAAAACCCACAGGGAAAGTGTTTCCTGTGGTCACTGCTTCACTTCAGGACTTCTAAGGAAACAAGAAGTCGTCCCTTTAGGAAGAATGCTGGTTTAAGTCACTTCAGGTATATCTTTGGCTTTTAACCCAGAAGCTGCATCCATGTTTATACAGTTTATGGTATTAAACAGCAATTTATCCAGCTGTTACAGAGCAACACCATTCATTTGGAAACAGATCGACGCAGTCTAAAGTTCTCTCTTTTTGCACTGCTCTCCACCAAGTCTGAGAGCATGGGCTGTGATAGTTTCACCTGCTTCTTTTAAAGTGCTCCAGTCACAGTCACACACTGGTGATGGCAGCTACATTGTAGCCACAGTCACACTGGGGCGCACTGACAGTCCAAAAGACTGAAATATGTATTTTAAAGGGAATAATTTATTATTTAGTAAGTACCTAAGTACCTAGGTCGTATTTAGATTTATTTATATATATCTTCTAATGTATAAAATATTTGAGCCATACAGGTAGATGTCTCTTAACAGATCAATACCTGTATACTTTGTATCTGTAAAAATACACTCTAAATTCAGAATCAGACACTTTTCATTTTTCAGTAAACACTCTGTTGGTATTTCTTTTCCCACACATCGAGGTTTAAGAATTTTTTTTACGCTATTTGGAGGGCAAACTAAAAAGGCAGTTATTGGGATGAATGTCTGGAGTTTTTACTGCTTGTGTGTCTCCAAATTAAGACCATATTTTCCATAAAACCCCCAAAAGAACAGGAGCTGATAACGACCACTGTAAATAATGGAAACGTGTCCTGTCTTCTCGATTAGTTCCTTGAAGCAATGCACTAAATTCTTAGTGATGGGCTTTGTCAGCCGTTAATGTGCTCGGTTTTAAGTTGCTGTAGTTGCTTTGATTTGTTTGGTACAAATGGTTGCAATGGTTAGTTTCAGATGTTGCTTTTCTGCTGGTTTTAGTTGCCGCCATTGCCGTGTTCAGTTGAAGGCGTTACTGTGGTTGCAGCATTTGGCTTAGCTGCTGTAGTTGCCATATTTCACAGTCGCTTGAATTTTAGTGGTTAGTTAAATTTTTTTTGTAGTTTAAATGTAATATTGGTGTAGCTTCAGTATTAGTTGCTGTAGTTTTACAACAATTAACAGCAACTGTAGTTTTGTAGTCTTTGGGTAAGAAAAAGTTGCCCAAAAACAAGTGCACAGATGTCATGCTCAGAGCGAGAGAGGTCTGTTGCAAAAGCTCTGTCTCCTTTGCCTCTCCGTCTGTTGTGCTGCACATCCAGCAGGCCCTGATGACATGACCTCAGGGACTTGCTGGGGACGTATGGGTGAAAAATTTCTCTGATCCACACTGGCGCTTGTCCATGCAGAACTCTAAAAGTCAAAATCTTAAAGTGGACTCTAAAGGCAATGGGGAGCTTACTTTATCCAGAAGTCTCACAGCGGCAATCTGAACAACCTGCACGTGTTCCAGGGAGGTTTTGTTAAGACGTGAATAATGAATTGCAAAAACCCAGACGTGATGAAATAAAGGCATGAATAAATGAATCTCCAATTCAGAATGTGACACAGTGGAATTCAGCTTGGCAATATTTCTCAACTGATGAAAGCCAGAGTGAGCCAGAGACTTAATGTGAGCATCCAAAAGGAAGGCTGAGTCAAAAGTTACACTAAGATCTCTCATCGCTAGAAAAAGAATTTTGTTGTTGTGGAAATCATCTCAGCCACCATTATTAAAGTCTGGCTACAGGATATCTTAGGACTCTTACAATTGGAGAAGATAAAATTCTCCATCAGAGGCTCATCGGATAGATTTTTTACTTAAATACTTAGAAAAGTTACCAGCACGAGAAATCTCTCTGTAGTCCACCATATGACAGTGTACAAATTTTTCTGCTATTGTTTTTTGTTTTGTTTTTTTTACTTTGTTTTGTTTTCTATGGGTCAATTCATTTTCTCTATAACATATTCATTTTTACATTATTGGGAGGGAGTGGGGGGTATTCAGGTACTCATCCCATTTATGTTTTTTTTTGTATGTTATAAAAAAGGAAAAGATTATTACTTCTATATGTACCTATGTGTTTTATGACAGTTTGGTATTGAAAAATAAAAGAAAGAATAATAAAAGTTACACCAAGGTTCCTGATATAAGATTTTTCAAATGTGGTAGGAGGCCTAGAGTTCCTCATCATTAAGTTGGATAAAATTATCTGCCATCCAACTTTTAATAGATTCAGCATCATCTGCACAGCACTGATAGGAAATAAAAGTGCTTGAAATGTACTAAAGAGGGAGTGGAAACAACAGAAACAACAAAAGGCCCCAAACCAGAACCTTGTGGCACACCGTAGACAAGAGAAGTGGAAGAAGACAGCTTAGCTTAAACAATGGAAGAGTTAGCCTGGTTTCATCCACTCATATGTCACATTAATGAACATTTTAGATTTTAATGTCTTTATACAATAGGAGGTTTAAAACCATAGTTTGTGGCTTGAGAGGACTCTTTACAGTGAAGCTATTCATTATGAACAGTCAGGTTGCGCGGTCTGGTACCACTGTGCCAAAAAATGTTATATAGCCAGGAGCGCTACATACAAGCTAAGCACGTCCTGACAGCTCTGAGCAATCTTCTCTGTGTATTCACAGAGTTCTAAAAAACTTTACTCATGTAATTCAAAAAACCTCATGTAAGTCTAGATCATACTTTACAGAATTCAAGTACCATTCCTGTTAAAGTTCTCCACTTAGCACCGTACAAAGTGTAGCAACACATGGACACACATTTGTGTCTTCTTTTAGAGTACTTTCAGTTAATGGGGTGTAATCTCCTTTTTAAACCCATGGTAACAACCAAATTCAGGTGTTTAACACTTCTGCACTGTGATGATTGGACAGTCAGGCCAGCTTGCTGCTTGTTTTCAGCAGTTATGCCTCTCTGCAGATGTTGCTGTAGTCCAGTGGGTACTTAAGCTGGAGATGTTTAAGTGTGTGGTTGCAGATGTTTCTGTTTTCGCAGTGGTTGCTTTACCTGTTGCTTTTGCCATTTATAGTTGTGCATTGCAGTAGTCACAGCAGGTATTTTAGTTGCAGATGTTGCTCTGTTTGCATGAAGAGGGTTCATGTATTTAGTTGAAGGTGATGACGTTGCTATATTTAGGTGCAGATATTTCTGTAGCTGCAATGAGCAGTTTAGTGGCAGATGTTTCCTGGTAGTTTACTAGTTGGTTTAATTGCTGTAGTTGCAGTGGTACAGTGGTTAGCACATTTGCCTTACACATTAACGCTTCCTGGCTCCTCCCTGGGAGGAGACACAGCACCAGCCTCATGGGGTACTCAGTGAGCTCCCAGGGCCGGTCCCATGGATAATTGCGAGGGTTGCGTCAGGAGGAGCATCCGGTGTAAAATCTGTGCCAGGACAAACATTGCTATAGTGACCTCTCGGGATATAAGAACGCATCCGAAAGAAAGTTTCAGTGACTGGGTTAGTCAGAGTAATTACTGTGTATAGTTGTGTAATCACAGTGGGTAGGTTATTGACAGACGTTTCTGTAGTTTGCTAGTTGGTTTAATTGCTGCAGTTTCTTTAGTTTCAGTGGTCAGTTTCGTGTCAGTAGTTACTGTGTGTAGTTGGAGGTGATGCTACAGTTTTTCTGGTCGGTGTGGTTGGAAATGTTGCTGCATTCAGAAGACGTCCAAAGCTTTGCTTGCCAGAGGCTGTTGCTTCATACCAACCCCAGACAGCTGTGCATTTCCATAATATGTCACAGTAATCTCATTTACCGCAGAAGCAACATTGAGATTTGATGCAAAGCCAGTGTTGGTCCATATGATTTATGAAGCGTTTCAGTCTTCTTGGTAAAGCGTGATATTTTGTGGATTTTTGGTTTTATTTTGTGGGTTATCACACTGGGTGGTTTTATCTAAAAGGAAAGGGAGGAGATTTTACCGCAGTGTTTTGTTAGCAAGCCTGAGGGTAGAAGAACACCTCCCCACTAAAGAGACAACTGAAGATATCTGATTAAAAGGGGGATGCAAGGCTGGTGGTCTCACTTTGCTACTGTACATCCTGTGTGTGCGTATGTGTGTGCACATGTGTGTGCATATGTGTGTATGTAACACCTCTATTCATTTCCTGCAGGATTGATGGATTTCCTTGGCAGTTTGGAGAGGAAAGGGTTCGAGGTGTCTTTCGGGATGCAGCAAAGATCTGGAGTGACGTCACTCCGCTCACCTTTACCGAGGTCCGTAACGGACACGCTGACATTCGCATCGACTTCAGAAGGTGGGAAGAATTGCTGAAAAAAATATTAAAAAGATCAGGAGCAAATGTCAAATTACACCATGTTGTGAATTATAGTTAATTAGGCCTAAATATAAAACGTGAGCATCGTTACACCTGAGAAATACAGCTGCATTTGAGCTAGAATAATACAGTTTATGATGCGGTTATGCCACAAATCATGGTTAATAGGCATTGCTTTAAAATGGCACTCAAAGGACACATTGTCTCCTTTTTCTTTAATATCTGTTGCCTTGATTCCCGCTCCTTGTGTTTTTTCCTCGCCTCCTCCACTTGCATCTCTGGTGGGAGGGAGTAAAGCAAAAAAAAAGAGAAGCAGAGGAATTGAAAATGTGTAATTTGGTAAAGAAGAGTTTTTTTTCTTGCTGCCCCAAAATGCACAAAGACCCAACTAATCATTGTACAGGAACAGCATCCAACATGTGCTAGCTTCAAAGTCAGGGGGCACCCGGACTTGAACCGGAGACCTCTTGATCTGCAGTCAAATGCTCTACCACTGAGCTATACCCCCACCTGCCAGTCCTTTGCAGAACTGACTTATATCTGCTTTCTTTGTAAAGTCCAGCAGGTCACCTCTGTATGCAAAAAGATAGTATAGAAGTCCATGATAAAACCTTTGCTTTGTAATTGCAGTAAACACTCTACACTAGTTCAGGTTAATACAAGATGTTTATTTCATGAATTATGTTCTCGTGCTATCATTTATTGGTTGATGAATGAAAACAATTTCTCAACATATCGGTAAATACCTAATATTGACCGATAATGTTGCCAGTTAACCTAATTAGTTGTAAACTGTTCCTCCATTTTTCTTGCTTTAGCACTTACTTTTGCCACCTTTTATTGCCGCCGTCCCAACTTTTCGAGACACGTTGGTGCCATCAAAATCAAAATAAGATAATGCTGTCTCACTTTAAACATTTTCTGAGTTCTATTGTGAATAAAATGAGATTACATTTACATTTTTAGAGTTGTAGTTGTAGTTGTGAGTTAGATCCAGCATAGATCATTTTGAACTAAAGACAAAGATCTTTGCTACAGAGGGATTTCCAGAATCACAAAGATGAAAACACGAGATTACAGAGCAAGAAAAGACGAGGAGATTATACCAGAGATATAAAACTGGACTTTTGTGGGGATCTGTGTCATCCTTGGAATTACGTAAATTCTTTTGTGAAGCTTTGATTGGTTATCAGTGGAGCGATTTTTATGTTTTTCCTCTTTTGAATCAGGTTGTGTTTTTGCTTTTGAATTGCTTTTATCCACTCTTATAGAACCAACTACAGATGAATGATAAGATAAAGGAAAAACCAGCATTAAATGCCCCAGTAACCTTTACGGCCACCAGGTGCTCGATTATTCAGGTCTATGAGCACATCTGGAGGGTTGATTACCTTTCTTCCCAAATATATTCTCTTATTTTTTCTTGCGTTAGTAGTGATGGAGAGTGAGGTCACACATTAATCCAAGATGTCCCATTGTTGTTCATTTATGACTACAAAGACCAAAACATACGGTTCATTTTCCTCAAATATATATAATCAGCAAATCGTTTAGTGATCCCTGTTAGTGATGCCTGGGGCAGTTCAGCCATAACTTTAGACTTTTCCTGCTCATACATGCTTGGAACGATCTTGTTACCAAAGTGGACACGCAACAGGATGTCATAGCGTGGCTCAAGCACGTTCATCATATCTTTAAACCCCTTGTTTTGCACAACGGAATATGGCCTCATGTCTGCAGCCATAAACACCTTTTTTAATAGCTTTAGCCCGGTCGGATTGGGCAGCAAAGGGCTGCTTAAATGCCGCAAACTCCTCTGCTCCTCCACTTGGACCGCTAGCGCTGGCCATAACTATCGCTTGACAGACTGACCACGCGCACCATACACACATTTTTATTTTATTTTTCGAATCTTCGGATCACGTGCGTGCCGAACCGTGGAGTGGGAACTGTTCAGATCACGGATCAATAATGATCCGTTGCACCACTAGAATGCACACATTAAAGGATATAGGGAACTACAGGGATCTAGGAGTGGGGGGGACACACAACACTGAGGGACAACAAGCAAAAGAAGAGACGAGCAGTACATTGTTAATTTATCCAAATGTGCTTATTCTTTCTGCTAGTGTTGAATCCTCCCTTAAAGCTGAAGCTGACAGATGAATGTTTAGAATCTTTTGTCTGTAAAGCTGTTAAAAGGTTTCTGCTCAGTGCCTTTATTGCTCATCGGAGTGTTTGTTTTATAAAAACCTGCAGTTTATGGCATGGAGACAACCTTCCCTTTGATGGCCGGGGTGGCATTCTTGCTCACGCTTTCTTCCCTAAAACACACCGACAAGGTGAAATTCATTTTGACGCTGATGAGTCATGGACACTCGGAAACCACATGGGTGAGTGTATGGCTGAGTTTATTTTTTATTGCTGGAAGCTGTGCATAAAAACTGTGAAATGAATAGAATTACAGTTGTGATTACTGTCTGAATATCTCCATTGTCTGCTGCTGTCGCTGTCACTTGTTTCCCAGCAGAACATTTGTTTCAGTAAATAGCTGCCATGTTTTGTGGAGTTGCAGAAGGCATTCATCTGTGGCTCTCAGTAATATCCAACCTATTGTTATGGGTTTTTTGATCCCCGTATACCATAACAGGAGCTTGGTTTTCATTGCTAGCAATAATTCATACTGATGATTTAGTTCATAATTTTTACTGACAGAATTATTGGGCACAGCAAAGGGACAGAGGGGGTCAGTGGTTAGAGGATTTTGACTTTGCTTTATCCAGATGATGTGGTTCTGTTGGGCAGCTTGAAGTCAGGTGTTAAGAACCTTGATTGGGAATTTGGTTAAAGTGTGAAGCCGTGTGGTTCTCAGCATGAAAAGGATGGGGTATGTACTCTGGGTAGAGATCTTTGGAAGAAGTGTCCCAAGAGGGCAAGAAAGAGTGGAAGAGATCAATGGAGAGGGTTGTGCAACATTTACAATGATGCAGATGGTCTAACGGTAAAGACAGATGAACATGAAAGTAGAATTGTAACTTTATGGTTGATTTAAGTTCCTGGCCTCACTTTGGGTTGTGACAGAGGGAATGAGTTTGCAGATAGCAGCAGGAATGAGCAAATGAGGGCATCTGCTACGTGCTGCATGAGGTAGCGTGTAGCCTCCTTTCAGAAGAGCTGGATGACATGCCCAGGGGAGGGAAGTTCCCTGTGACACTAAGATAAGATAAGCAGCTGAGGATGGATGGGTGGATGGATGGATGGATGGATGGATGACTTTTGGACTGATGGACATTTTTTTACTTGTTTAATCAAATTATAAAGTAGTTTCCAGGAGCTTCCATAGTTGTCAGGTACATTACTTTAATATATGGGCTGAACTGACGTATATCTAAACTTTCATGCTGCAGTTTTTTTAGATAATAGTGTTATCGCTAAGACCAAAACAAAGCAAGGCATACTTTTATATGAGAAAAGTACGAAACTGACAAAAATAGTCCATGTTGCTGTCAGTTTCTTAAACCCAATGTTTGTGACAGTCCAGAAAATAAGTTCACTGTACCACAAATGAGGCAGTAAAACAGCCACGTAAATGACATAAATGTGTTTGTACTGGAAACATGATCAACAACATCTGTGTATTGTTTTAGACTCACAGATGTTTTTGTTGTCTTGTTGTGACCAGCTTTGGCTGGGGAGACAACGTCACTTTTTCAATCATGTTTTCTTGAGGTCATGCATTCATAGAGTGCTTGTCACACCTTGCAGCTAATTTAATATTGCCAGTAAGAAGTATGTCGCTGAATCGTCCAGAGTACCCAAAAGAAACTCGTGCAGGCGTGCAGATTCAAATCGAATTCCTTATTACCGTGCACTGCTGCAGCACTGATAACGTCTGTGTGTCGGTGAAATGTGTGGCTGAGAGTAGATATGAGTCAGCAGGGAGAGGTACTTTTTATGACTCGTTCAGGAGCGTTGGCACTGGATGGGCTTAGGTAGCAAAATCCCCACCGTGCAAGCAGGTCAAAACAAACAAAACTATCTTCAGACTTTGTTTGAACCAGGTGTGCCCCTCCATCCTTCCACCCTGCAGGCATGGACCTTCTCCAGGTTGCCGCCCATGAGTTCGGGCACGTCCTGGGCCTGCAGCACACCCGTACGAAGGGAGCCATCATGTCCCCACACTACTTCTTCGCCGACTTTCCACCCAGAATAAGCAATGACGACAAGTGGGGCATCCAACACCTGTACGGATCTCGGAGAGTTCGAGCCCCCGAACCCCAAACCACAACCGCCACCACAACCACTACCACAACTACCGCTACCACCACCACCAGCACCACCACCACTACTACTACTACTGAGAGCAACGAGATCTTCCCTACTGGAGTAAGTGAAACCGATGCAACAATCACAGAGTCATGAAAATGGCCTAAATCTACACAAGAGGTGTAGATTTAAACCTTTACCCTGAAGCTTTATGCAGGCATTCGTGGTACCCAGAGGATAAAACTTTTGTTAGGATTTCATTATTTGCATATGTTATATCTGAATATACTATATCTTGACTCTACTATATTTCTGCTGTACGACTCAAATTAGTTGTCATTCAATTTAATAAACAGTTGAATAGTTTCCAAAACAAGAACCATAACAAGATAATGGTTTTTCTAAACAGGACAACGTTAGCCTAAACAAGTTAAAGTTTACCTAAACAGGATCATGATAGCCTAAACATATTATTGTTTTCAAGATCATCAGGGTTGCTGATAGTCACGTTTCTGGTTTATGAAACACACTTTTGCATTCATGCTCACACTGCCCAAACAAACCTTACACCTTATAAGGATTGGCCTTAAAAAGGCATTTCCGGAGCTTAAACATAGGAGAATGCAAAAAAACAAACAAGGTTTACATGTCTGACAATCTGACTGTAAGAGCTTATTAATCAGATTCCTCAGTAAACGCAGCTGATCCTGCTTTGATAAGACTTAAGCTGGAGCTGACGTGTTGTTTCCAGCTGTTTATTAAATGCCTGCACTTTCATAGCGTATGAATCCAAAAGTGAGAGAGTCACGCACATTTATGCATGTGGCACAGTAAATATCAATCAGTTACTGATTGGTGATTAAAGGGAGTTTAACCTTCTCTGTGTCAGGAGAGACTTTAAAGCGCCCTGAGGTGACTGCTGCTGTAATTTGGTGCTATATGGATAAAACGAATGAATTGAGTCATATTGAATTATTCGTTACGCTGAGGGAGGCCCGGTCAGGACCCAACACTGGGCCAGGTCGGTTTTGACGCAGAGTCACAGTTTTACTGTTAAACACAGGTTGAGGAGCTTCAGTCAACTGTCCTATTCTCAGTCTTCACCTCTTCACTAAAGTCAAAGGTGTTTTTTGTTGTTTTAAAACTCAGAGTCAGTGTTTCCAGTCGAATCTGACAGCATGGCAAGCGCTAATGAGCTACAGGCAAAAAGCATGAAACAATCCAGAGGTCACACACAAGAAAACGACTATGAATGGGAGGAAGAATGAACAGACGCAAGCAGCACTGCAAAGACGATGAAATGATTTGGCCAGTTGGGAGGGAAAGATAGGTTCATATACTGAGGAGGGCAATTGGCTAATTGTACACAGGTGTGGCCCAAGAAGAACAAAGGTATAGTTTAAGACAAATAGAGATTTCAAAATAAAGTAGAAAGTGACTAATAGAACACAGGTGAGTCTGATCAAGTTACAAAGGATGGAAAGCTGCCAAACAACAAAACAAAACAGCAAACGATCGTCACATCATGACAGTGTATAACTGAGACTTATGTTCATGCATGCTTTGTTAAAACTTTTGCATATTGCCACTGATTAATTAGCTTCTTAATAAAATGTATTAGCTTGCTAAGCTGTAGATGTCTGATAAATTATCACTATATGGACAAAATAATCAGTGTATCAACCAATGAACTATTTGGGGTATATACACAGTGGCACCTCTTGACTATTTAAAGAGCATACCTGATTTCTTTGTGTTGGTATTGCTCCAACAACAGTATAATTACTGTTGTTCCACGACCACCTAATCAACCACTAACCAATCACATTGTTGTGCTTTTTTATTTTTAGACATACTGTATATTTAGGGGCTCAGTCTGCATTAGGGAGTTCCAGCGGATAACCTACATGTGTGTTTTTAATGGGACATATGGCTTGTTTTGGGAAAACAATGGAGCTCGGTTGAGTTTTATGGGATTTTTCAACAAGCCTCATCCTGTGAATGGCATCGATTTGTGCGGTCAGGAGACGCTTATGTTGCAAAATATATTTCAAGGCTGCATGCCAGTCTGACAGTGCGTGTCTTTGAAACTATACCACATTAGACATGAGTGTTTTCTTTCATCAACCATACAAGATAAATGGGGGTCAAACACAAAAGTAATCTTTTAGTCTCGTGAGAGTTTCTCTCAGGCGAAGACCGGGAATTGTTTCCACTTCACATCACTTCTTTGTGTAAAATTTGTAACTGAGAGGATTTTCACTTATACTGAAAATCCCTGAAATTCCCTGTGATCGTTTGTGGGAATAAAAGTAGTCTTCAGCCTTACGAAGCACAAAGACCCACTTTACTTGTCTTTTCAGACAATAAAACGGCTCTTTAACACTTCATTACGTGCAGCATAAATCTCTCAAACCTTACATGTAAGCAGATGATTGCATGTGGAAATGAACATTCGATCTGTCTTTTTTCCAGCCCGATGCCTGCAGGACAGAGTTTGATGCCGTATCTATGATCCGAGGAGAGCTGTTCTTCTTTAAGTCGGGCTACGTTTGGAGGATCAGGGACGGGCATCTGGAAAGCGGTTACCCGGCACTGGCGTCCCGTCACTGGCGGGGGATTCCCAACAACATCGATGCCGCCTTTGAAGACAAGTCAGGGAATATTTGGTTCTTTCAAGGTGAGCAGTAAAGACATTTGAGCTGCTCTTAAGTGGTTTATGGTTTTATGTAAGCGCAGTTCAGGGGAGCGATAATTGTACAGAAACACAGAAGTAAAGCATTCTGCCCATGTATGGGCATGTTTAAATAGATGTAAAAATGTTAATTAACATGGGTCTGTGATGTTGCTGCAGTCGAGTGTACCAAACCACCATAGACTCCCAGAAACACTGTAAAAGCTGTTTTTATAATTATACGTAATTATACGTATAGCTACGTATAGCTAAATAAAATAACTGTTGCTCTTATCTTGACAAACGTCAGCTGCTTGATCAGCGTCTGCTTTATGGACGGGCCAGTCAAAAAGTCTTCTGACATCCTTTTTTTAAAAACATTTAATGTCTACTAAAGTTAACTTAACCTATCAGTGGAAGAAACAACAGGTCTGAAGTCACCATCAAGATGCGTTTAAGAAATCTCAAATGAGGTTGAAATAAGGCCAGGCAGTACTCTCATGTAATACCACACTGGACCACAAGATGGCGAAGCGTCTTAGTCAACTTGACACATGGCTCAGCATACAGCGTTCAGAATTCACGTCATACTTAACCGATTCGTTTTTGTAGCTAGAAAATACATTATACCAAAAAAATGAACGTACATTAATTACAAGTCATCTTATTATATAAAAATAATATTAATTGGAGCCCACCGTCTGTGCAGGTGCAAACTACTGGGTGTTTGATGCTGAGAGGCGGATCAGGGGGCCGGAGTCCATCAGGAATTTGGGCCTGTACGAGTCTGGGATCCAGGCAGCACTGCGCTGGGGCCAGGACCCCAACTACAACACCTACTTCTTCAAGTCAGGCAGCTACTGGAGGTTCAGCCCCCAGGACAACCGAGTCGAGTCTGCCCCGCGCAGCATGCAGGACTGGATCGGCATCCCCAGCGTCGTGGACGCCGCTTTCCGAGACATCTACGGTACGTGCGCGTGTCTCTGAAATAAAATGACATTTGGAGCGCTACATGTGATTGTTGAATTAAGACGCAGGAACGTTACCATGCTATAAATATGATAATAAACAGTTTAAAATACTTTACAAGCTTTGTAAGTTTTAAAAATAACTCAGCAGTGGTTTTAACAGCTTTTCAGCTTTGCAACAAACAATGATTTTCAGCATTAAGATAATCTGATTCAGAATCACGCCGCAGTCGGGTTTCATGTTTTACACGAGCGCTATCAGTTTATAACGATTCCTTTTGATTTCAAGCAAATCAAACTAAAAACACAAATGCATGGAGAGAGTAAGAGAGGCTGTAAGTGTAACTGTACACACAACACAACAAGGATAATTTTATCTTCAACGTGTCATTTATGAATGACCCAGTTATCATAAAAGCTGCTGCATGTGTTCCTGTGGATGTTTTGCTCTGCACGCTGCTTGTTTTGCTTGTTCTGCTGCTTCAGGTTTTCACTTGCTTATCTGACATCTGGCCAAGAGCGAGCAGCTGTTGGGCCAACGCGGGTACATTCGCAGTGGCGCTGATAAAAAATGTTTTGTTTGTGCTCTCTGTGTTTCAGGCTACGCTCACTTCATCCGAGGACGGCAGTACTGGAAATTTGACCCTGTTAACATGAACTCTTTGGAGGGCTACCCTCGCTACGTCGGCGTGGATTTCTTCGGCTGCAGAAACGGGCGATTCTGAATCTGAGGATCTTTTTGTTTTTTTGCAATGGAGTAGTCTCTTTTTTTGTCTGTTTGGTTTTTTTGGAGCAAAGACATTTTTATCTTTGGAGAAAGATTCAAAGGAGACGAAAGCGTCTCCTTTGAATCTGTTTATCTTTCATTTATTGATACACAGATCAAGTACACCTTCTTCTCAGGAAAACCAAGTTGTATTCCCTCAGACTTGGCACTTCCTGTGCAGCTATACTCATATTTATTTTGCACATTTTTGTCACAGTAAGGCTGAGTTCTGGGCCCTTGTCTAACGATGTGTGCTGTGAACTGCACACTTCTCACCTCCTTTCTCTGAGCCGAAAAGTGAGATTTTGGTCCGCAGACTGTCCTCCTTAGTCTGTGTTTTCCATTCCAGCAGTTGTGTGTTTTCATCATGGACGGACTTCTGCTAACCCTATGAGGGTCTGAAGAGCGGCATCAAACTTTGTACATGAGCTGCTGTAGGTGGCGATCAGAGTTTTGTTTGAACGATGAAACCCAGGAGCCACTCAGCAGGAATGTCAGCGAGCAACAATTTCAGCTATGCTTCCCTTTCTTACAGACATGATTGCACATGTAGTTGATTTTCCTGCCAACCTGAGTCCCATTAACCATAATTCAAAATCACCAAATCTATAAAAAGATGGACAGCCCACCAGATAGTCCCATTCTGAAGCCTCGAGCTGAGCATTTCTCAAAAGAACGCAATGTTACACAATCTCACAAGCGTGAACATTGATCGTCCTTTATGACTGCAGGGAAAGGTATCATTTATACCCCGTGTTGTATTCTGTATGGCTTTAATTTGGCAAACGAGGCCATGAACTCATTAGGTTAAAATTATATTTGATGTAGCTTTATGTGCATCTCTTATATACAGCCTACGATCAAAACACACCCAGATGTGAGAGACATTTGGCAGTTATGGCAAATGTAGTGTGGGCCAGATGTGTCTCAGATAGGACACAGATTTGGTTTGGGCAACATCTGGCCAGATTCACCATCACTGCTGGACCAAAGAACATTTGTGCCAAACATTCATTGCTGTTAGATACCAAAAATATAGTGCAGATAGCATTACCATAATATTATTCATGCATTATTCAGTGAGTCCTTTCAGAACTGATGTTTTCAGACACCTGAGTCATGATGATTTATGCCACGTTTCCTTTGCACTTTATCTAATTTAAATTTTTATCCGTACGAAAACCAGAAACTTCCAAGATTATAGCATTCGAAGTTTCTAATGTTTCAAGCTCCTATTTCAATTCTTTTCCTTACACCAATAGAAAGTTTTGATAAAATTAGATACACAAAAGTGAATGAAACAAAAAGCCAAAGAATGAAGAATCAAAAATTAACACTGTAACCACTCGAGTTGCTTTGACAGATAGAATCCACATACCGATACACCTCCTACAGCTTTTTTCATGTCAGCCTTGCTAGAGGTGAAGCTAGCCACAACCAAAGGTAGCCATGATGTGACAGTTAGTTGGTCACTTTCAGCCAGTAATAGTTGCCATAAATAACGTGTATGTTCTTCTTTAAAGTTTGCTCAGAGGTCTTAAGCTAACTCAGGTGTGAGTCACTGAATAAATATAAGAAACCCAGCCTCTCCTCTGGGTCAGAACATGTAACACCAGCAACGTTTCATCAGTGTCCGCTCCCCTGCTGTTTGAGACGAGGAGGTTTTGCCTTTACTTTTTATATTTGAACAAGAGTTTTTCAGATACTTTTCTTCCTGGCATTAGTAAATATTTTATGTTTTATACAGTGCAGGGTCTTTAAAAAGGCAGAAGAAAAGCGAATGCCATTGCTGTACATCACGTTTTGATGTCACTCTTCCAGCATGATGGTGTAAAGTTCTCACTTTCTCAGCGTGCAGGCACCTGTTGCAGGAAAAGCTTCAGGGCGCCATCTAGAGTGCAACACTGTCAACCACCTCAGAGACCGTGGTCACTCTTTGTGCCATCTTTGAAGTCATTGCGTCACCATCTGTCACATGGTGCTCTTTTCTGTTTCATTAGTAAGAGGTTTGGGAATAGCAGCGGCTGTGGAGATCAACCTGGTAAATAAAACATTTTTAAAAAAAATAGGATTTAAAACTAAATTTGAGCTGAAAATTTTGTTGCAGCAATAAGAAAGTTACATTTGGTTTCGTCTGCACCAGAGTCATTTTCAAATACTATGTTGGTACAGTCTGAAATATTAAATAAACAAAAGTGTTCGAGGATCAGCCTGAGGTCAAAATTTACAATATTTAACATAAAACTGTAAAGAAAATTCTTTCCATCAATGCCGGAAAGTAAAAGCAATTTAAGGACATGAAAAACTCTGGTTGCGACTCCTCTGTAGGTCAGCGCCCCCCAGGTTGAGAACCATTGCGCCATCATTTCCTTTGCTGCCTCCTGATGCAGCGCTTGAAGGCTCAGTGCAGGACACTGGCGAGTTTTAACAGCTCTCATTGTTGTTTGAATCATTTCTGCAACCCGTGAACTCTGCTTTCAAACATATTTATACACAAACAGCTTAGGAAAATGTTCCTGTATATACATGTCTTTAATATTGTTTTTAATCTTTTGTAGCCTTTACCCTGTTCATTGAAATGTATGACCTGCGTATTGTTTTCTGTTTTTTCTAAGTTACTGAAATAAATTCATAACCTTTTTATCCGTCTGGCTCTGGGGAGATTCAAGCTCAGAAACTGATTCAGACACTTTAAAACAGAAACTCACATTCTATAAGATATATTTCTGTAAAAGTAATTACAGTTTTAACCCGTAACTCAGCCTGACATTTTTGTGCTTATGCAAGCCTTAAAAACTCCTCACAAGGATTTTAAATAATATTGCTGGAGTTTGTTTGAAGCAGCCTTCTCTGCAAGTCAGGGATCTTACATCACTCCAGTGAAACTCCATCTGGGAAAGACCGACCAAAAGTACAACAAACATTAGAAATTATGCTGGCAGGGTAGGGAAGCCAAACTCTAATACTGTGTGTTTGCCAGGAATAAAGCATGATGTGGATTGCAGACCTCTGTGTCCAGTGCAAGTTTGTTGCACAACACAGAATGGCATTAAATTGTTCACTTGAGCTTTCCCTGATGGTCATGTATGCTTTTATATAAAGTTATTTAAAGTTAAAGACCAGAGCTGATGAGTGGATGCGATTGTCAGGTGGTGGGAGGGGGCGTGGCCTGTGCTGTTCACTCGGGGAGTAAATCATGGCTGACAGTGAAGCAGGAGCAGCAGCAGCAGCAGCAGGGATGGCTCACAGTTTCACTCAGGAGTATTTTCAGATCCCTGTGGTGACCCGAGCGTACACGACCGCCTGTGTCCTCACCACTGCTGCTGTGGTAAGAAACAAATCCTTCAATTTACAATCTGCCGATCAGAGGGGAAAACCTGTTTTGTCCTCAAACTGTGCAAATTAGAGATGTTGCCTTTTGTTATTCTTGGACTCTTACAACATTTTAACTGTGAGATTGTGAGTCTTAGTCAGGAGATCTAAGCACTTGCTGCACTTCAAGTAAAAGTTATGGAAACACTTGAGTGGTAAAGTTAGGCACCCTTTAGCACACAAGTGTTGAATCTAGTTGTAGCCTCCTCATGTAGAAAGTGTCAGTGAGATCGTGGTTATATCTGAAGTACTTTATTATTTAATATGATATGAAGTGACAGCAAGTCACGTGTAATAGAAAGTACCTGTAGTATCAGTTGATGTGTTACCACTGAACTTGGTAAATAATTTCAAAGTGAAAGCAATAAAACTGTCATTTGAAAAGAGGTTCCATGCAGGCGTTTGGTGTTTCCTCTAGACAGAGGAAAGGGGAAAATATTCAAAGGAAAAAATTAGTTACAGTGATGTGTGTGTGACACTGGATACTAAGGAAGGAGAGAAGGACTTGTACTGATTGGCCAGGCAGAGAGATCGAGCTGGAAAGGATGTGCAGCAGGTTAGGATGTGAGTGAAGAAAGGAGTGTGATGAGAAGATGGAGGGGGCACTCTGGGGAGCTGATGAATGAACTAAGTAGAGGATTAGTAAGGAGTAAGTGAGAGGATCTTCTGTCTAGAGGATACACCAAACACCTGCGTGGCACTTCTTTTCAAATGACAGTTTTATTGCTTTCATTTGGTCCAGATGACATACCTGTGCAGGTAAAGAGAGGGTGTCTAGGGGAAAAGGAAGTGGACTTTTTGACCAGAAATGTAGAAGAAGTTTACTGTTACTGATATGGGAAGGAGAGAGAAGCTAGGCTAAGGAGAGCGGTGACAATCAGCGAGTAGTAGTATGGCTACAGGCTAACAAAGAGCATTACAGATGTAATGTTTGCGTCAAGCGTTTTTTATGGAGCAGTGTTGAGAAGATAAGATAAGACTTTATTGATCCCACGATGGGGAAATTTTTTGCGTTACCTCAGCTCAGGTACAATCAATGAAAAAATAAGTAAGACAATACACTAGGTCATCAGAAGCAAGACAGAATACATGTGTGTGGATGAGAGGAAGACAGGTGTAACAGTGAAGCTGCAAGGAGTAGAGGTAGCGAAGGTAGATGAGTTTAAATACCTGGGGTCAACGGATGGTGCACAAAAGAGGTTAAGAAGAGAGTGGAGACAGGGTGGAGTGGGTGAAAACAAGTGTGAGGGGTGATTTGTGAAAGAAGGATTGCAGCAAGAGTGAAAGGGAAGGTTTACAAGATGATAGTGAGACCTGATTTGATACGATATATGGTTTGGAGACAGTGGCACTGACCAAAAGACAGGTGGCAAAGCTGGACATGTGCAGAGCAGGGAGAGTGGATATGAAGATGAAGATGGAGCTGCCAGGAAAACGGGGGCACTACAGTAATGAATGATCCATGGGTTTCGTGAAGTGGGACATGTGAGGGCAAGCGTGACAGAAGCAGATGCTACGGCTAGGATAGGATGGAGGAAGATGATTGGTTGGGGCAACCCCTAAAAGGAGCAGCTGAAAGACCAGGTATAGAACAATTATCAAAAGGTAAAAGAAGAGCAGCAAACATCTAAAAACATTTCAACACACCTGCTGGTAAAATGCTGCCCCCTGGTGGTGGTGAAGGTTTTGCAGAGGGTAATGACATCAAGGACTTTTTAAGTGAACTTCCAGTTAGTTATAGCGAATAATCATACAAGCTACCCAGAATTAATTAATTTTAGGCTGTATTTTACTTTTTAGCAACTTGAGTTCATCAGCCCATTTCAGCTCTACTTTAACCCAGAGCTCATCATCAGGAGATACCAGGTACCATTTACCAACTATTTAACTGAAACTTTGAGTTAATTATGTGTTATATCATCACTGTTACACTCCTCTTCCCTCTCTTTCTCAGATATGGCGCCTGATAACCAGCTTCCTGTTCTTCGGCTCTCTCGGATTTAGTTTCGTGTTCAACATCATCTTTCTGTATCTTTTTCTGTATCTTAATATGAAAGTTTACCGAATTGAAGCTCACATTATGGTGAAATCTGCAGCAGAGCTGAGCAGACCTTAACTGAAAGTAAGCTATCGATACTGTCGGATGCTGGAGGAAGGCTGTTTTCGGGGCAGGACGGCGGACTTTGTTTTCATGTTCCTGTTTGGAGGGATCGTGATCACTGTATCCTTTAACGTGTTTAGGCGAAGGATGAGTGATGGGTAAACAACCACAGCTATGGGATGGCATAAGATGAAGAAAATCTGGAATAAGATCCTTTGACTTTAACACAAGCTCTCTTCTCTGTCACTGAAAGTCCCACTGTATGTCGACTTGTGTAATTTGCCTGGATTGGCGGCATCCAAACTAGTTGTGAAATCCTGTTCCCAGATTTTCCACAGATAATTTAAGACTTATTTCCACTTTGATCAGAAATGTCAGTCAGAGACTTCCGCAGACGTCTGCAGGCTCCAAGTGTGTAAAGTCAGTCGCTGTACAGAGTGCACCTCTTTTTGATGATGCGCAGCAGTTTGCTCAGATTCCAGGTTAATGATGCTGTTGTGAGTGGGTTTACCACAGACGTGTCTCTGGGTGGTTGTTAAACAGTTATTGTGCAGGTTTATGCAGTCATGCTGTGTTTCATGGGGAGTTTGAACTGCAGGATTAATTCTGCTATAAACATGTAACATGGTTTGCTGGAATGACGGGAATGTCATAGTTTGGCTTTTATTGTGGAGGGTTTAGCATTCATTAAACAATAACATTGTCTCTACCTGCAGAGATGAGATGGAAAAACTTGTTTCTTCTTTTTGTTTAGCTTAATCAGCTACTGTGGGGTTATATTCCAGTTCTGTCTGACTAACAGATGTATAAAACCCTGTTTCTTCAAATAAATAGCTTTCTCTCTTAAACTAAAGCTCCAACTGTTCAGGTTAGTTTGTCCTCTTAAACTTTGACTCTTGATGAATAGGTGAATGTTTTTATTTAACCTGAAGTCCCGCAGCTGTTCGGTCTGTTCGCCAACATCTTCTTCCTGGGTCAGGCCTTTATCATCATGCTGGTGTATGTGTGGAGTAGAAGACATCCGCTCATACGTATGAACTTCTTCGGCCTCCTGAACTTTCAGGCCCCGTTTCTTCCCTGGGTGCTCATGGGATTTTCATTGCTGCTCGGGAACTCCATCGTGGTCGACCTGCTTGGTATGAGACGACTCGAATTCTGCTCATTCATTTAACACCAGTTAACATGAATGGTTGGCAAAAGGCGCTTTTTAGGAAAAGACCGGCTGACTCAACCGACTAACTAATTCTTCCCCTTATCCGATCCAATAGTTTATTTGAAATTCGGGTGTCTGACTTTATTCTCTCCTCAGGTATCAGTGTCGGTCACATGTACTATTTCCTTGAAGATGTGTTTCCAAACCAGCCGGGAGGAAGGAAGCTGCTGATGACTCCAGAACTTCTGTAAGAACCAGTGTTTATTCAGCTGAAGTCCAACATGTGGAAACTCTTTTCTTAGAGAGATGACCAGTCGAGGCACAGTCTGAAAACTCGGTCTCAATACTGGTTATACCACCTATACACCTTTTATATTTTGCTAGGAAAATGGGAAACTGGTGCAGCAATTTATTGAAACGTGCAAATATACATGGAAATACAGCATATAAGCCAAAAGTGTTTGTACAATTATAACAAGCTTGAAAGGCAGTATTTGGAATGACCACATTTATTCTATGACAGTCTGAACTCTGTGGGGCAGCTCTCTCTTAATTTCTTTCAGTAGTCTTCAGGAATAGTTTCCCAGGCTTGTTGAAGGACATCCAAATCTCTCCCTTCTGTTGTTCTCTGTCAAAATGATCCCACACTGCTTCAGTGTTGAGGTTCGGGGTCTCGGGAGGCCAAACCAAGACTGACAGTGCTCCATTATGTGTTTGTTTTTTTTTGTTTTTTATGTCCAGGGATGCTTATACTGCACTGGCTGTGTGTTTGGGTTCATTGCCATACTGAAAAATGAGGCTGCCAATCACATGCATTTTCAGATGGTATTGCATGGTGGATCAACATCCTACTTCTGAATTCATAATTCCATAACTATTGACGAAATTCCCAACACCGCTGGCTGAAATGCAGCCCAAGCCCTGACAGAGCCTCCACCATGTTTTACAGATGGATGTACACTCTCTCTCACACACACACACACACACACACACACACACACACACACACACACACACACACACACACACACACACACACACAGTTCTTGTGTAGTTCGGCATACCTCAGACTTTCCTTCCTGTTTCCCATTCTTAAGAATTGCTTTTCCGATGAGGCTTCAGTGAACAGTAAATGATCAACTGAAGGATCAGATCTCTCACGTCCCGTGTCAGGTCTTTGCTGTATTTTTTCCAATTCCTTAAATACATGACTTTTAGGTACTGTTCACTTGTTCAGTGTTCTCAGATTTTCTTTTTTTATGGACATACTGCACACCATGCTGAGATGTGTTTTCAGCTCTTTGGGAATCATCTTGTTAGTGAACTCTGTTTTATGCCTCCAAAACTGCAACATTTTCAGTCAAAGAGATGTGAACAAATTATGTGTTTTTGTAACAGACTGCTAGTAACAAAATGCCTAAAGATAACATTTACAATTGGTTCTTTGCTAAGTTGTGGGTTATATGTACACACAACATTGGTGCCTTAAGTTTTGTGCTTTTTTTATGCTTAAACAATTCAGCACGTCATTGTTAAGTAACTTAGCAAACCAAAGAGAAACCTTAAAATGGTCAGGTACAAGGACTAGACAACAGCACTTTAAGATAAGGCACAATAAAAAAAGTCTGACTCCTTGGAATCCAAATATGAAGAAATGTGAGGTGACTCAAGAGTTTTGCACGGTACGGTATGAGGTGAAAATGAACACAAGCGTCGTTTTGTTCTCTCCTAACAGACGGGCCATGTTTGATCGGCCAGAGGACCCAGACTACCGTCCCCTCCTGGAGGAGCAGCAGCAGGGTGGAGCCCTGCAGCCGAATGGGGAGCAACACAACTGAGAGCCCAGAGAGCTGTGAAAAGTCAGACACAGACCGCCACAGGACTGTAAAGCTGTATAGACTGAATATTTAGCTTTGTTCAGCGTATTGTAACCACAGAGATTTCATTTGCCTTAACAAGAAAAAAGGACCAGAAATGGAAGAACAAGCTGAAAACTTTTCACTATGGATGGACATGGAGGGTCCACAGTTTGCTACACCAACAGCTTTACTCTGTACATGTGCAGGTTTTATACTTCACAGCAAACTGGTTGAGTGAGATGATGTGGATGACGAGCTCAGTCAGAGGGACGCTGTAATAAGGTCAACAGTAAGGAGACATTGGTTAAATGCCACAATTGTTTGGGATTTTTCTTACACTGATGGCAAACATACCGCGTTGTCATCAGTTAATATTTCACCTCAGTCTGCTCCACACATGATGCAGGAAAAGGAGAAATGAGCACAAATATAAAACAAGAGCACCCAGAGTGCAACTCCCCCCGAAGGGCGAGGGATATACTGAAACATTGTTTCATGAAGTTTTTATTCCAACATGCTGATGTCAGCCTGTTTTTCTTACAGTATCATGGCATCAGCCTGTTGTAGCATCGTTGTGACGTTGCAAGGGTCATGTTGAAAAAATAAAAAGCCTGTTGCACAGCTCTCTCCGTGCCCTTTCATATGATATGATATATGATGTATTACTCGATATGGTTTCTCCTCAGCTCGCATTGTTATTGGTATCTACCATCACACAAAATTTGAAAATTATATGATGAACACATGGAACCGATTACATAAATAAAATAAAAAAAGCAGGAAAAACTGTTACAATACTGCAAATAAATTAGGAGAATGGCAATGATTCTTTTTAAAGTTTGTTTTTGTTATTTTACCAATAAATACCAATTCAGTGAATTTCTGATCTTGGTTTTCTTCTTTTTATAGTTGGGAAAGCTGATTTTGAGTCCAGGGTACGCCGCAAACACGTTTAATGACAACATCTCTTACCGATGTCCAGTCTTTATTGGAAAAAAGGCTCCAAAACAAAACTTGCATTGGTGCCTACATGCAAGTTTAATGTTCTAAACATTACCTGAGCTGATTTCTAGGAGGAGAAAATGGATGGTCGAGAATTGTTAAATAATCTTTTGAGCTAAACAAAAATGAAAACACTGTTGATCAAGAGAAAAACTATCTAGATCAGGGGTGTCGCACGCATTTAGGCCACATACAGCCTCATTCCTTTTTAAGGCCAGGTAAAACAAATGCATACGAGGAAAAGCTGTAAAACTTTAAATAAAGCCAGAAGTTAAAAATCTATGCACTCTTTCATATTTTCCAAAGCCGCTCAGTGGGCCGGACTGGCGTCTTTGACAGTTAGATTCTGTTCCCCAGTCCTTATGTTTGACACCCCTTTAGCAGGCTGGTTCTGGCCCCTGTCAAATCTGTAATTTGAACTGTGGAGCATCTTGATTTTGACCTCCTGCTTTCGTTTTATTAAGCAGATGTGTAATCTCAGGTGAGGACGAAGTGAAAGGAGCAGGACTGACCCGTAACTCTGCTCTCTGCTTTCCTGCTGCTGCCTGACTGAACTGCCGACGGCCTGAAAGCCGCCTGCACACGCTGCACTTTCACCCACCGCCTTTGTGACTCAAACACTGGGAACAAAATGGAAACTGCTTAGCACAACAACACAGCAACCAGCCTCAGTGGGACCCCGACAACAAAACAAGCACTTCATCATCTTGTGCAACAGTGCTGCTCGTAAGTATCAAGTCAGGGGTCAGACTGTTTTTTGGTTTGAATTTTGTGTTTACAGTAGGGTTTTTTTTTTAAGCTTTCCACATGAAAGGACATTTGGGGAATAATTCAGAAATCTCCAAATTAATTTTTTAAATTGAATTTTATGGGTTTTTTTGGATAGAAACTCCAAACATTAAGTGTTACATAGATAATCTTCTATGTTATGCAGCCGTCCTGGCTGGACAAGCCCACGACCATCTAGGAGAGGCCTTAAAACCATGACTGGAAAACATTTAAGCTACAGTCAATTTGAACTGATTGATAGGGAATTTTTTAGGAATTATTTTTTTGGGGGGGGGGAGACTGGCACCATTTGGCTCCTTTTACCCTGAAATTCTCCAACAGAGAGCATGCAGAACCCACAGAGCCACAATAAAGACATAAATGAGAAGCATGTTGACTTTTTAAACAAGCTGTAATGATCCTTTAAATGATCGCTCGCTCCATCTTTTTAAGGAGACTCAATTAAAGCCGATGCCTGGGAAATTTCAGCTTTATATAAACCTACAACAAAATAACTTGATTTAATAGCAATAACAGCAGCAAACTCACTGATAAACTAAACAGAATACCAAGTGCTTTATTGTTTTTTGTCTTTTTTATTACTATTTTTTAAGAATTATTAAAATGTACAAAAAAAGACAACAAACACAACATAATATATTATCTGAGACTGGTGTGTGTGTTTCCCTCCCTCTGTGGTCAGGTAAAGACAGTCAGTGGTCAAAGTGAGAGAGCAGCTTCTCCACGCTGAGTGTCAAAGGGAAACACAAAGGAGGCGAATTTCCTACCAGGGTCTTTGCCAAACTGAACAGAATTATCAATATTAATCATAAAAAAAATAACAACAACATGGGGAACAGCTGACGGAGGTCCGGGCAGAGCAGGAAAACCCTCCATCCTGTGACGGAGGAGCTTCTTCACGGCCGATGTTGCAAACCGAGATGATGTCATACTGCGATGGTATGAGCGCTGTTCCAGTAGGGGGCACCAGTGCTGCTTTGTTTACCACGCAGGAGCCGTGTTCGCGAGTCGCCTCATTCGCCTGTGCAGCAAAGAAGAACAGAGCATCAGTAGAGGTATCCAAAAAGGTTTTTTGTTTAATCCACACTTCTTTTTCTCAAAACAGAGAAATAAAATATTCACATTTAGAATAATTTGGCTGAAATTTAACCATCGGTGAAAAGTCTTTCAAGCAAGACACACGAAGACAAACGTGAGGGTTAAAGCGACCTTGTATTCATGTAAGAAACCACCATTAAAAGCTGGGACCGTTAACGGCTGCAAGATATTCTTGTAAAAAATAAATAAATAAATACTAGCATTTAACCTTTGCTTAGTTTTAATGGAAAAACTACGCTCAACATCAGGACTTCTGATTCCTCTCTGGATCATTTGGTGTTTTTTTCAGGCTGATGCTGGCCAACGTCAGCCTGCATGATAACAGGGACAGAATCCAAACTATCGAATGTAGTGATGTCTCGTTTTCAGTTCATGAGGTTGGATCATTCATCCACGTTCTGGAGTTTATTTGATTAAGTTTATCAGCCGACTCCTTTTTTTTTTTTCTCTCCAGCTAATCAAATAATGATTTAAAATAACAGGCCACACCCACCTTGTGTTTCTGTCCTGGTCTCTGATCTTCTTCTCCATCTCTGCGTCTGTCAGCGTCTCCAGCAGGGGGCACCACTGGTCAGCATCACCTGTGTTTCTGATTGCTATCTCCACTGTGGGCAGAGGGTTTTCACTGCAAAAGAAAAACCAACAGAGACTTTAATTCAGTTTCCTTTACTACAACGACCGCTTCCTGCTGCAGCTCACACTGTGATGTCATTGAGTTTAAATGTTTTCCAGTCATGAGGTTCAAAGACGAGTACCGGACACAGTTTCCGTTACACCAACTAAATACAGTTTTCTGCAGCTACGATGTTTGTCATGTTTTTGATCATGAAACAAATAACATTCCTGACTTTGCAGATATTTTAAAAACATCACAAGAAGTCGAAAACTGATGTAGAAACAAGCAGAAGATGAGGCACCGAAACGGCCTGAACTCATGTTTTTGTAACTGCTGACCGCCGTCGTGAGCAACCACTGGCAGAAGCAGCTCGTTACCACACTCCCTGATGCTGAACTCTGTTCAGTGTGACTCTTCTTTGCACTGTTTGCAGTGAAAACACTTCATCAATCACTCTTCGTTGCCATGAAAGAAGCAGCAAAACAAACGGTCCTAAAGTAGTTCTTCCACAGCTGAAGTCCAGCTGTGACAGAGATCAGCGCTGCCGTCTGGGTTTCAAACATTTCATCACTTCTCGTCTGACGGCAGCAGACAGGCGGCGACATTTCAGCCGAGGGCAGAGGAAATGCACCCACCCAAAGAGACCCGAATCCAAAACCCTTCCACTTCTGACCGGTCAAAGGTCGCAGCCAGATGGCCACTGCACCAACAGCAAACACACACCCAAAAATTTCAACACTATCTGCTGCTCTGGGTTTCTGCAAGCTCAGAGTTTAACTAAAGACTTTCAAATATCAGAAAATAAATGTAATACTTGTAAAGATGACAACTCATGAAATTACCCAGTAAGTGCACATCGTTGCTGTGCAGGGTTCCTAGCATTCAACTGCACGAAATAACACTGTTGAAAGGGTACGCATACATTTTGGCTACGAGCTGCAGGCAGCCTGGATACCACATTATCAAGGAAGTCCTCAATTTCACGTGTCAGTGTTTGGGGGAATTTTGTTCACTGCTCCTCTGGATTTAAGGAAACTGTCAGGAGGTCATAAAATGACACTACAGCCTATAACATCATGTTAATGTTTTTCCCATAACTTGTATTAAATGACATACCAATTACATTTTGAAGGAAAGGTGCCGTTTTATCAGCTCACTATAGTCTTTTCAGCTTTATATTATGTTTTCTGCACATTTCCACCTCTATATTTTTTATCCTTTGACTTAACTACAGCAGCTTTGCATGAGTCACATACTGACTCAGTCTGAAGCCTCACAGGGGATACTTATACATACCTCAGGGTTCTGTAAGTAATTAATACGTAAAGAAAGGCATATCCTTATCTCCTGAACTGGATTGAAATCATCTTTAAATCCAAGTCGGGTGAATTGGCGTTTACAACATTTAGCTTTCAATGAAGGCTCTGTGATGAAACGCCGCACATCCTCAGCTCATGGATGCGTAATGTTCAGCAGAATAAAATCATTTTATCAAACTATTAGACAGATATTTATTAAATACCAAAACTAATTATTTCTCCAACAAATCTTCTGTTCCTTTCTCGCCTTGCTTAGACTGCCTCTGTGATCCCGTACCTGAAGGCGTACGTCCTCTGGTGCCAGCTCAGCTGACCGCGGATGCTGTAGGCGATGGTAGTGACAAACTCCCCGCCGAGGCCGAGCTCAGAGCAAAGCTTCAGGGCAAACTTCTCTGGAGAGTTCTCCCTCTCAGACATGTCCCACTCAAACTGGTCCACCAGAGAGATGTTCCCAACGTGGATGTTAAGCTGGAACAAGAAGAGAAGAAGACTGGGTAAACTTTTCTGTGCTACAGGTATGAACACGTCCGTTTACGTGGAGTGAGCATCACCTTGATGATCACCCTCTGGTCCGTCTGGTCCTCCAGGAGGCTGTCTGTCGGATAAGACTCGATCTGCTGTCGGATGGCGGAGGCGATGGCGGGGACGAAGGCCAGCGGGTTGAGGTCCAAGTCGTCACACAGGATCTCAGCGAACATCTCGGGTGAAATGAGCTTCTCTGTAAATTCCAGGAAAGGAGAACAAGTTTATAGTCTCGTGCTGACTTACTAAATTTCCAAGCTGAGAGGATGTGGTGACGTTACCGTTCATATTCCAGGTGAACGCATCCCTGAGCTTCTGCCCCTCAATCTCCATGTCCAGGCGGATCGGAACGAGGACTTCGGACTGAGTGGCATTTTCATGGATCACTGCTGGATCGTGGTCATCAAAGCTGGGAAAGAACCACCCCAAGAAATAAGAAATTATAACCAAAGAAAATAAAAATCAACAGTTAAATATCCGGATGGTCTGAAAGATATAAATGATAGATTTTATTTTTAAACATAAAACTTTTATCTGTAAGTTAGTCTTTGCTCTAAAATTTAGTTCGTTAGATCTGCTTCTGTGTGCAACGACATTAAGCACTGAAGATGCAAATTCAATATTATTAGAAATTATTCATAACAGATATTAAAATAAAACCTTTTCATTAAATATAACAAAACTTTAAACAGAAAAATCACCCTTCTTATCCTTGCTAAAAGAGAAGATGTGTTGCTCTTTTCATCAATCGGCACAAGTCAAATGTACCAAAAATAAAAAGAAATGCATGTTTTCACTTTATTGGAAATACATTATTTAAAATCTGTTTTAATCTGCCTCACAATTATTTATTTGTGTTTATTTATGTTCCTTTTTAAATGACCTGTATTTGACAGATACAATCAAAGATATTAAGAAGGAATCCCATTATTATTATTATTATTATTAAAACATAGAAACTTTAGCCAGAGATCCACAGTATAACATCTTCTACTGGAGAGAATGTGTGTTGATTTTCGTGCACTCCAATACTAAATGCTCTTCAGTCTCTCCAACAGCTCGATGCTCACCACAGGGGGAAGGTCCTCTTCTTGTCCCGGCCCAGTCGGCTGCGGTTGATGGTGGTGGAGCAGGGCACGGCGTCCAGATGATGGGAACTGTTGGGCAGCGTGGGAACCCACTGACTGTTCCTCTTTGCCTTCTGTTCCCTGGCGGGAGACAAACACAGAGAGATTAGGATCTAAAGTAAATAAAGTGCGATGTTATGTATTTAATGGAGTCTCTGGAATTGACTCCTATCCGGGAGGCCTGGAAAGGGTTAGCCTAAATGGAGCTTTAGGACTCGACTGTCCTTGAGGCCTTTTAGCAGACAAAACAAATGACAGCTCTAGCTCCTTGTTGACTAGATTTTCTTATCTGCAGGGTTGAGGCAGGAGGAGGTGTATGAAACTCTGTAAGAGCACAGCTTCACAAGTGGATCAGCATACCTGGTGCAGCACATCTTTATAAAAACGCAGCAAAAACCAGTGAAAAAGCTAATATGACAGAAGTGCCAGCACTTCCTCTAACAGCCACTTTAGGATGGCTTCAAAAGTGAGTCAGTCAAAGGATTATCATGTTAAAAGAATAAGCTAGCATGTTTACAGCCAGTGTTCTCGGTCTCTCCGGATAGTTTCTCCTCCTGTTTGTAAGGGTAGTCTCTGAACTGGACCGCTCTCCTCTCCTCTTTTAATGCAATTGTTTGTTGTTTCCTTAATAGATATTAAGGTGTTATTTACACATTTATGTATTTACGTCCACACGATTCACCCAAAACATAATCTATATTTTTGTGTTATTATCTACGTGACTGAAAACAGATCTCTCATCTCTAACAAATAAATAACTAAAATTATAATGACACACAGTAGGGGATGTTGTCCTGTTTTGTAAATTTTATAAGTAATGGGGGTACCTGAGGTAGGCGGGAGGCTCAGTGCTGATAGAAACCGCTTTGTACTTTTCGTCATTTCCTTCAAGAATCTCCTCGACCTCAGAAGCCTTCAGCAGGGTCACGCTGGTGGCCAGCTGAGTGTAGCCATGGTCTGAATGAGAAGAAAGAGGTCGTTCAAATCAACAAAGAAGCAGCAGCCAATGAACTGAAGGTGAGATTGAGCGGAACAAATAAAACAATGTGTCAGATTACATAACCTTCACCACATCTGTAAATAAAAAAAGATTACAATCTGTAATTCTGCAAAAGCAAACAGATGAACATGAACACTTGTGACATTTAAATGAGTTATTGTTGGAAAACTGTCACAAATCCTTTTGTGGGCAAAATCACATTCAATGCAAGAAAGATTAAATGACATAAGTGTCACTTTATTTCAGTTTAGACAAATTATGAGTGCTGTGAGAAAAAAATAAAATGTAAGCAGAAGTTCAGCTTGGTTGACTCAGACTCTTTGTGTTCTACCTCTTCAGTGCCCCCTGCTGGACTGCAAGCAATTTCTGTATAAATCTGGAAAGACCCTCAGAGGAAACCGAGCTTTTCTCTACTGACCGTGTGATGACTCCACGATTTTCTTTCGTTCTTCTACCGACGCCAGTTTTCTCCATAATGACGGGTACCTTTTATACAAGGAGCCTCTAAACATGCGAAGGTAGTTTCCCACCTGGACAAACAAAGACATGGACAAGGCGATCATGAAGAGAATCTCAATAACAAGTTTTCACATTTAGGTAATTTCTTACTATAAAAAAAAGAAGTTTTTGTATTGTAGTGCATTTTGTATATTTTATACTTTTTATGGGGAATATATTATGCCCTGCCCTTATATCGGGTTGTTCATATGCCAGAGTAACGCCAAACCAAAAGAGATTCAGGTCTCATTATTGCTGAACAGTGCAAAAGTAAATATAGCAGCAGGAAATGGACTGTTTCGATTTATTCTCCAACCAGAAACCACAGGTAGAAATAATGATGCTCTCTCACTCTGCATAACACTGGGGTGTATATGTATGTTATTGGGATTTGTAATGGCATGCTTCCTACTTCTACAGATGTTTTTATTTTTATTTTTTTTATTTATAAACAGGAATTGGCTCATTTCTGTGTGCCAGAACCTAAAAGGAAGTGTAAAACACAGGAAGGCAGCAATATGGTGATATAAGGTATTGACAACTAATACACTTTTTGCATTCAAATAATTTAAAACCATTGTTAAATTAACCAACAATATGTTGGTTAATGGCTAACAAAGGAATAGATAACAGAGACTGTCTTGATGCATGCTCAATCATCCAGTAAATCCCAAAAGGTTGATTCTGTTCAACTGGACGTAGCGTTTTCAGTGGGAGAAACATTTCGTCACTCACCTCACAGCCCATTGGTCATTCAGTGGGCTATTGTGCAAATGTGCTGTTTATACGTTTGGGGAAACCTGCAGTCAGCTGAGACTGAAGAAGTCACTTGGATGAGTGACAAAACATTTCTCCAACTAAAAACACTACGTCCAGATGAACAGAATCAACCTTTTGAGACATAACAGAGACAGTATTCGTTTGATAAACACAATTTTTTCTCAGCAACAGATTCCTTCAACCTCGCTGTCTGAGGGAACGCTACAGGAGGTCATTCCTTCCTGCTGCTAACAGACATATGGACAACTCAATTTCCCTCTGGGATTAATAAAGTCTCTGATTCTCATTGTGAAATGCAATCATTAATAAATGAAATGACAGCCCCATTCTGTCATTTTAGTCACCAAACTGTCATGATCCCTAAATATGTAAATATTAAATTCAATCAGGACTATTGATTGACTGACAATTAGTAGTTACACCATTTCTCTGGATATTTTTTTGTCATTTCTACCCTCCATTTGTGCCAGGAAAACAAATATGCATTATCAACAGCTGCTTTTTTTCCAGCCTACAATGTGCATGTTAAAGACACGTTTTTAAAGGCCTTGTTTCATGAATGCAGAAAAATCTTAAGCTTCCAGAACAAACTTGCAACTGTTCATGAAGATGTTTCTAGCTAAAAGCTGGAAAGGTAGGATGTAGGAAAAGTACTGGAAAACACCTGCCCTGCCAACAATGAGCCCTACAATTTTACAACGGTGCGACGTTCATTTAAGCTACGTAACTCCGAACAGACCAACAAACCCGTAAGAACACTGTGAAGTGTCAGGTGATACACCATCTTGAATTACAGACCCAGAAACGACACAAATCGAGTAAAATTATCTCTTTTGTTATATTAAACACCGCTAACTACCCAGCTGATTACTAGCAGTTCGGGAGCAGAAACCGAGCAAACATCCGGGTGCAAGTTTTCAAGTTAAATGTCAATCTGAAACACCAGAACATAGGTGGACTTTCTTCCCCGGTGGTAAGGTTCTAAAATTATTTAGCAACAGATCTGAAATCAATGAATGAGCTTCAGCGCTACTGGCGTCGTTAGCTAAACTATGCTAGGCTAAGATAAGCTAACGGATTGGTCACCAGATTAAACGAGGCATTATCCGTTCAAACACGTATATATTTACAACAACAGACTGTCGAATACGTTAAATACTGACCTCCGATCCGATCATGTAATAGTCTCCATCCTCCTCGAGCTGAAATTTTACCGGTTTTTGTCCAAACGTTTTGCTCAGCGCCATACTGAAATAACAAAGCTCTGTGCCACTGCGCAGGCGCACGTGACGACGAGCTCGTTCTGTCCCAGTTAGATGACGTAGAACATACGCGTCGAGCAGCCTATTTGAATTGTTTTTATGTTTAGTGAGACAATTTAAACAGCTCTGTTTAGGTGTCACCGCATCGAAAATCATCCCAAAAAACACTAAAATAAATGAAATAATAATTTTCCATTGACATGCTATGAAAATGCTACATTTTACAAAAGAAGACCCTAAATATGACCATGGTAATAATCATACCTCCTGTATCTTACACAGGAGTTCATGTTTAGCATTTTTGAGTGTGTTAAACAGCTTTATGACATCAGTCTATGATTTCCAGTTTGAGATGACACATGTAGAAAGCACTCAGGTGCGTCTCATCAAAGAGGACACAAACACCTCATACTAGCTGTCAGCATGGTGGTGGAGGGCTAATGACTTAGGCTAGTTTTGCTACCACGAGCCCAGGGCCCCTTACAGTCTTTGAGTCAACCATTAACTCCTCTGTATGAAATGCCATCTTTGCACAGCAGCAAATTTACAACACAATGGCTGAAAAAGGAAAGAATCAAGGGGTGGCAATGGCTCAGGCCACACCTCAACCTGACTGAAATGCTGTGGTGGGAACTTAAGAAAGTTATAAAAAAGAGCGGGCCAAAATTCCTTCACAATGTGAGAGATGGATAGTCATTTAGGAGATAAGGTCTTAAAGTTATCGCTGCTACAGGTGGTTCTACAAGTTACTGAAGTTTTTCCACACAGTGCTTCTAGATTTTGGCTTCATTATTGTTAAATAGAATTTGACATGATGTAATATGTTGGTCATCAAAAGCTCTGTTTACCTCAAGTTTAATACCCAGTAAGGGCCAGATCAGTTTTATGTTCCGATACCTAAAAATCGGATGTACTGTTTTAAAAAAAACAAACCACAGAAATCATGAAAGTTTATAGAGGTTTTCCTTAAAAATAAGCACAAAAGAGACACAGAAAGTCCTTTTACTTTTATAAACTTAATGTTTATTCATATATACATGAATATATTAATCTATAACCAAGAAAGGAGAGAATGTACAATGCAAAACAAAATCTTTATATACAAATTAATAAATAAACAAAGACAATCAAGGACAGTTTCTGTTTTCTACACAGGTTTTGTGTTCTTGGGGAAAGTAAAACAAAGAAGCAGTTAGAAAAAGTTCTGAAATCTTTTTGTTAAAATGGGAAATGGCACCCGAGCACAGTTCAGGGAACAAAATAAAAGAATTAAAATACACACACACACACACACACACACACACACACACACACACACACACAAGCTGGTTTCCAGTTTGTTGTATTTTTTCTCCTTGTAAACGCAGCCTTTTTTCTTTTTTTTGTTCAAACTCGCACAGAATCAGGTCAAATCACAAAAAGGTATGTCACTGTCAGCACGGGCTACAACGAAACACAGACTGGTCCATCACGTCAACCTCACCAGCACAGAAATGCTCGCAGGGTCAGGAAATTTGACACAAAGGTCCGCGCACTTACACAAAGAGATGGAGCTGCTGCAGAAAACCTGCTTTCCGATTACTCCAAACATCCAGAAAAAACAGGACTCAAAGTGTGAAAGTTTCGTTCCAACCAAACAGTACAGAGAAGGAACTGATGCTGCATTCAGGTCACGTTTGGAAAAGTGAAACTCTAAGGCTGGGGATGTTCTGTTTTGCTTATTGTCAGCCGAATGTGGATTTATGTGAAGGGGGAAATGGTTCAGAAGCAGACTAACGCTTGGACGTTTTGATCTTTTCAGTGATAGATGTTGACAGTAAGACAAATAGTGATTATAACACAGCCTTATTGTTTATAAAAATGATTGTTTTTGTCAGATTTGTTCTCTCATTTATATTTATGTAATCAATTACTGACATGTAGGAGACAAAACTATTTTTCACAGAAATAGCATGAAATTTTCAAGGTCCTGTTGTGTAAAGAGGAAGGGAGAAGGCTGCATGCTGCACTGATTGGCTTGGATGATATCACAACAATATGTTGGTTAGCACCATTGCCTCACAGCAACAAGGTCCTGGGTTTGAATCCACTGACCGGCCAGACCCTGTGCCTTCGTGGGCTCTCTACGGGTACTCTGGCTTTCTCCCACTGTTTGCATGTTCAGTTAATTGGTGTCTCTAAATTGGCTGCAGGTGCAACTGTGAGCGTCAATGATTATCCATCTGTTAGCCGACAAACTGGCGACCAGCCCAGGGTGTACCCCGTCTCCCCCTCTATGTTAGCTGCGATAGGCTCCAGCGACCCTGATAGATAACCAGAAAAGAATGGATAAAAATCCCAACAGCATGAGGTAAAAAAGAACAGATGCTGCTGTGACTATGCTGAGTTGAGGCCATGGAACACATGAAAATGCCATCAGACGCAGTCTACGAGTGAAATATTCAAATATATGTTGCTAGTTTTGGTTTTAGAAGAAGCTGTGTGTACTATTTTCCTCTAGGAAGTTGAGGCTAAAGAGGGTAAGACTTCAAACTTGAGGTCAGGTCAGCTCACTAATAAAGTGTAAGCGGGTCCTCTGCAAGTTACAAACTGCTTAGATGAAAGAAAAGTGGCAAAACTGCAGTTCCTTTATTGGCCACTTGGGGCTGACCCAATTTCACCCGCATAGAAATGCCAGTTTTGTAGCTGTTTTCATTACTAGAAATTGGTCATAAGATCTCAAAGTCTGGTGTGACACGTCGTGTAATCCAGCCTGTGATGTTTGGTTGGAAAAAAAGATTCAGACATGCCAAACAAAGATTTTAAAACATGAAAAACATTTTCATGAAAGTGCAGTTTTTACGTCAGCGCCTGACAAACACGTCTGCTTCAAGTTTCTCGGACAACAGTCTCCACAGGGAAATGGGTCAACACATTTTTTTTTTTTTTTTCCATAGTGTTCTCCCCTTTTTTTCTTCTAGAAAACAACAGTAAACAAACAAACTGAAAAGGCAGAGGACCCGTCTGTTCAACCTTTTTCTGTCTTTACATGTTTTGTTTTGTTTTTTTTGGCACATGTAGGGTCAAGCCTGCCGCCTTTGCTGCTCGCCTGAGAGATGAGCAAAGGGCGGATGTTCACTAAGACATCATTAGAAGGGAATGAGACGTTTGGGTTCACAGTGCTCGACAGGACGCGCCGATCAACAGGCAGAGAGGGCAGAGTGAAAGGGTCGAAGGTCACAGTGTTCAACAGCGAAGGATTTCACGCCACAGCGGTAACAAACAACACCCACGACAGCCGGACGCCGTGCCTCCAGCTCATCATCACCATATTGCTATCACTCTTTTCTTTTTTAACAGGCGTTTCATTCATTTGATCGTTTGTACGTGACCTTCATGCAGATGAAAAAACAAACAAAAAAGGCAAAACATGGTCGCAGCACAGGCCAGATGATTTGTTGTTGTGGCGATATTAATAACACATCAGGAAAAAGTCCAACCTCAGATTTTAGCGTGTTTCCGATGACTTAATCTTTTTTTTTTTTAATTTCCCATTTCCTCCACTTCCCAGAATGCTTTGCAACAGATTTTGATGTTTTCTTTTCACCAGTGTGAAAGAAGACAGACATACTCTGATGTCATTTATTGTATCTAATGGCCAGCAGTGGGCGACGCCTGCAGCTGCAAATAGACTTCTATTACAGAAAATGACCACACTACTCACATGACCTATGACCTCAGGAAACAGTTTCCTCTTAAGTTTATGGTCTCAATTGTTAGATTCAAGTATTAGTGCATATAATATTGTGTAAGTCTTTGGAAACCATGGTCCCCATTAGAGGTGGTTGTCATTCCCTAGCCTATGACGGTGTCTCTTAGTCGCTCAGCTGATTCACCCCCTGCTACTGATGGCTCGTTACAGTGGGTATGTCCATCTTTAGTATACAGTTTATGTTTATCACCTCTGCACCGCTTTGTATTAGATCTGGCAAATGTTCTTGGTTAAGCCACATTAGTCTGGCATCGGTTTAGCTGTGATCAGATGTGTTTCTGCTGTAAGAAACAACTCAGTTTTGTCATTTAGCACCTGCGGAAATGAAGGAAATACCAACCACAAATATTTGAAGCAAGTCACCAAAAATTGCTTGTTAAAAAACCAGCGCTGAGTGTGTTTAAGGTTGGATTTTTACCTTTAAAGAAACAGAGAGCATAAAGAGAAGAGTTTGTTCCCCTGTGTTCAGTCTGGCAGTGTCACCGTCTTTTGCCTGGGCGCCTACGCACGAAACATTCAGGAGCTCTTCTGTACGCTAACAGGAACAGAGAACCTAAAAATCACCCAAAGCTACTTTTTCCCCCCCACATGTGCTGTTAGTTAGAGCCCAGAGAGGAAAGACTCTGCTGCCATCACAGACACGTAAAAAACCACAGATGATACCGCAGCGCTCACCTGGCCCATCATGGCACATTTGGAAACTGATGGTTATGAAAGCCAAGCCGCCATGTTGGAAGCACAGCTAAAACAGAGAGTATCGACTCTACCGGGCAGAGCGGCCCTTTTTACTTATTATTTCTGTAATGCCTCGTGTCCCTCAGACGTTTCTGTGTTCCTACATGGCGGCTGGTGGTCAGGAGGAAGAGAAAAAACAAAAACGTGAGGTGCAGCTCATTATGACGTCTTCAGAAAGATAAGTAGCAGCACCATATCAAAGAGAGAGATGCAAACAAATGTACAAAGAGAAAAGAACAAAGCGTCGAGTCTGTTAACAAAATCTCGTGGTCCGTTTGAAAAGAATATACTGCACAGATGGTGTTAATCGATATATACACTCAGTTTTTTTGTGTCTTGTTCTCAGCTCATGTTTCTGTCCCACTCTGTGGCATCCTTCTCCATGTAGTGGTTACGATTCATTAATTAATAATAATAATAATAATAATAATAATAATAATAATAATAATAATAATAATAATAATAATAAAAAGAAAACAGTGGCATGTGATTCATGGCTGCGCCCACTGGTTTTGACACCACGTCTCTGTTTCAGGCCACGTGACCTTTTATTTTTGTGTATGTGTAACATGGCAGCGTTCAGGAGTTTATAGAGTCCAGATCTCTCCACGCTCGCGTCAGCGTCGCTGGTGTTAAAATGCTGAGGCGGCAGAGAGCGAAACCTTAAAGTGCTGCAGTCCTGCAGGCACTGTCGACATCAGGGACCACCGGGGCAAAAGCGGTGGCGGCGGTGCGCTTGAAACAAAAGCTCCCTGAAAAAGTAGAATCACATTCAGACACCTTTCTGTCCGTTAGTGTTTGCTCCACGCAGGAGGGTGCGAGCATGAAGACCGCAGAGTGATCACACAGGGACGAGGCTCTGCAACATGGTTTAAAAAAAAGCAGGAAAAAAAAAAGTGTTTTTGTCGAAGGTGCAGAAACGACTGATCTGACCAACTGATGTTAAGATGTAAACAGCTGTAAACGAAACGTAAAAGGACCGGGAGATCTGATGCTTTTCCATGAGCCGGCTGAAGCAGCCAACACGCCTCGTTTGTTTGTTCCTTTTAACGTCCTCTCAGGGTCCCGACGACGCGACAGTTAAGTGTTAAGGTGCTCCTCTGCTTCCCGAGGTGCGCTTGGTCGTTCCTCCTCTTGCGTGTCCAGTTTTTGTCTGAACAAAAACTCAAGCACCTGAGCAGAAGCTGACGAGTGGAGGCCAGAGAAGGTGATCGAGGAGGAGGAAGAGGGTGAGTGGAGGAGGAGGAGGAGGAGGAGGAGAGAGGAAGTCTCCTCAGAAAATCCCTTTGGCGATTTTCAGTCCCTTCTGTTTCATGCGAGGCAGCGTCGAACTGGCCACGTTCTTGGCCCGCATGGGCCGTGCCAAGCCGCGCTTTTTCAGCACAAAGTCATAGTTGGCAGTGGAGTTCATGGCGTAGAAGACGTTGGCGTTGTCCGGGATCCGGAGCTCTGAAAGAGAGAAGGTCAGAAAGAGAGAAGCAACAAGTGGTGATTAACGAGTTTAAGCAGTGTTATTCTCGGGGGACATGAAAGAAAATCAATTCTTTATCTTTCACCACATGAGAAACTGTAAATATATGCAAGTCAACACATCGGCCATTAAATTCATTTTAAATTAACAACAACTAAGACAAAACACATGTGTACTATTAATTACTCTCATATTTTTATGGAAGTTTTCACTGTGCATCAGGAACTTGTATCATAAAAGCAGCGTAATATTAAATTCACTGTTAAAAACCAATAATGAATACATGAAACAAAGAAATGATCACCTTTGTCCTCAGAGATTTTCTGCATCAGTTCGTAGTCCTCGGTCTTCTCTCGCTCCAGATTGTGTTTGATCATGGCCTTCCTGATCACCGCCGGAGTCTTGTCCTGACTCGTCACCTGAATCGCAGACAGAACATCAACATCTGTTCCTAACTATTAACCATCACTTTACACACAGAGAAAACTCTGACTTCACTGCCTCTTAAAAAGCCTGAAAGCTGTTTTTCTGCCCTCACCAGGATGCTCTTATACATGTTCCCGTTCTCCACGTCCAGGCTGACCCTGATGATGCAGCAGTCGTCCACCTGCTGGTTGTACAACGGCAGCGACAGAGTCGAGTAGTTCGACACAGCCGACACCGAGCGTTTGTGTGAGCGCGAGGCCGACAACGGGGTGGAGGAGGAGACGGAGGAGGAGGAGGCGCTGCTGGAGCCGGAGGCTGAACCAGAGCTCGAGCCCATCCCGGACGTGTCCAGAGACGACAGAGACGTACATTCCCAGAACTGAAAGGTTATCAGAGGGAGAGGTTGGTGGGAGAGGCTGAAAAATGAAGCCAATACTGAAGAAATAAAAACCTCATGCAGTTCCTCTAAAGATCACTTGCGGCTCCAAAAGCAAGTCAGTCCCCATCAATGCTTCATGTTAAAGTTTCCAACTTTACATGAACATGTTTACAGCTACAGTAAGCGATTCTGGTATCTGTAGCTAATTTTCTTCTTAATAATAAGGGGAATTATTATTGGACAATTATTACTGAGCAGGTTTGCAGCTTTCTAAATCGAGTACCCCACCCCACCCCACCCTGTCTGGTTTGCAGACAGTCATCCAAGCCATTTCAGGTTTTCAGTGTGAAATGAACAGAAAAACATAGCAGCCGTTACCGTTGAGGTTGTATCTGCAGCTGGAGCTTCTCTTCCCAGTGCTGAGACAGTTAGTTTCACCGAAGGAGTCGACGTCTGGAGGAGGACAAAGGAAAACAAAACAGAACCAGTCATCGCGCGGCCCCAGACCACTCTGACACGATGACAGCCATTATTTTTCTCCACACAGGACACAGAGATCACGCTCAAATAAACTGAACTTTAGGTGGGAACAAATGTGCTCTGTGAATAATCCCTGTGACTTAAGGACTTAAGCTCCCAGTGTGGCTGTGCGCTGGGAGTTTTTCTAAGTATAACACTGTGGAACTCACGTCTGTTTGTTGTAACTGTGAGTGATCACCAGGGGGCAGCGTGGGCTACTCTTACTCATGTTTGTAGAATTTCAGCAGTGAAGTCAAACCCAGCGTTAAACTACATGTTTATAATTCGTAGCGTTCATATCGTCTTGATTTTGAAGGCTAAACCTTGGTGTAGTCACAATGTCACACGACTTCAGTACAAATGACTACAGGTCCCACCCAGGCCTGGTTTTCTGTTCAGTTTCGGTGTGTTTTGGTCCCTTTTTTGATTTTACTGATTTTCTTTTTTGTGTTTACATTTTTCCATTGTCTAAAGTGTTTCCTTGTCTTTATTTACTTTTGTTTTGTGTGTGTTTGCCCTTCATTATCTGACTCTCCTTCTGCCCTGTTTTGAATTTCGGTTTTGTTTTCCCCGCTGAAGTTTTCTTGTAGTTTGTAGCAGTTAACATTGTCCAATAAAGGCTCGCCCTTTTGTATTCAGCCTGCTTCCCTGTCCTCCATTTGAGTCCTTCTTTCGAGTTTTATGCTCAAAGCAAAGACTTCAAACATGAGGAAACGTTTCCAGCAGATCCACTGTTGTTTTTTTCCCTCCTCACAAACAGCTGCTTAAAAATGTGCAGCTTTTTCTACCTTTCTCTCGTGTCCCTCCGGTGAGTCTGACAGGAAGCTGGCGTTCACATCCTCCAGGTCTGATCCGCTCGAGCTGACAGAGGTGACGCTGAGAGCGTCGCCGCTGTCCCCCCCTCCTCCTTGGTACGGCCTGTAGTGCGAGTGGTCGAAGGACTTGGAGTGAGAGCCTGCGGCACTGCTGCAACCGGCCTCCGTCAACTGTCGGCTGCAGATGACACCGTAACAGGAGGGTTATGAAAATAAGACTGGTGGTCAAGTTTAAAACAATGGTATTAACGCTGCGACTTACTCGCTCCAGCGCTTCATGATTCCTCCGTTCTTCTTGCCTCGGAGCGTGTTGCTCGCTGACTCTGACAGAGGCTCGATCTCACAGGACAGATTGTAGCTGCGGGAACAGGAGGGAGTCAGGACGGCAAGAGAGAAAATGGGAATTCAAAGACATAAACTCAAGGATGAGATAGGATAACACGGTTAGCACCGATAACACTGAGCTGGGTCATTACACCTGCAGATGTGTAAATTTGGTGGGTTTCACCACTGCTTCCATAAATAATTCTGTCATTTTTAATGGTTTTGTATTATTTTAAACCCCTCACCGCCTCCTCTGAAATGATATTTTCACCATTTTCATCAAAACGCAGATATTTTAATCCTGACGGCAAAACTGAGGACAAACTGAATAACCCACGCTTCATGCTGGCAGCCAGTGCTGTGAATCATTTCATAAACTCCTAAAAATCTTGGAACATGTGAACATTTCATGTGTTCCTGCCAAAACTTGAGGGTTTATATATATATATAAATATATATATTAGTTGTTTTTAAAGCACGGCACCAAGTTTTGTTAAATTCCCCTTTTCACTGTCAGAATTAAAGGATGACTGCAGATATCCAACCACCATCAAAATAACAGCCAGATTTCCTGCTTTCCTCCGGGGTCAGAGACAGAGGGAGGAGCCTGTGATGACTGACCTCTCTGCCTCGCTGTATTTGTCCACGCCGGCGAACCACTCCCTGAAGTGGCTGTCCTGAGTGAAATTGTAGTTGTTGGAGGCCAGCTGGAGCAGTTTGATCTGAGCGATCACCTCAAACTCCTGCAACAAGAGGGCAGAGCCGAAAAAAGGGTTTGACTTTGAGATTTGGACCGGCAGATTATTTTTGATGATGACTTCAAACAAACAAAAAGAAATAATTCACCTTTCTTCTCTTCTCGAAGTTAATCAGACCACCCTGAAAAAGAAAAGAAATTATTAGCAGTGATAGAAAATAAAAAATACAAACCCAGGAAGAGGGTTTAAAATCCAAAAATCATCACAGTAACGACTCCCATCTGACGTCTGACCTCAGTGTAATCCTTCATGGCAGTGTCCATCATCACCAGGTCCGTCAAGAAAGTCCCCAGGTAAGGGATCGTCCCCTGCATCACTCCCTGTTTACGGAACACGTGGAGATGAACATGCATTTAGAGTGCAAGTAACCATTTCTCTAGAACAACGTTATTTAAACCAGTGCTGCAGGAAAAATGTGATTTTCATCAGTAAGTAGTCCTGCAATCTGCAGGAGTTTAGGCTAATCACTGCTTGTTGAAATTTGTAAGAAAACTTCCAGAAAGCTAAATTTGAAGAGCAGCTGCCAATCCCCCATTCAAAATGTGATTGTACTCCTTAAGTGGATTTGATATAGAGTACTGGTTGCAGCAGATGTGCCTGTTAGCATAAGAAAAATAAGTAAATGGAGGCTGACTCAGCGCCTGAAGCAGTGCTTTGGTGGAAAAGCATCAAGCAGATAGCATGTGGTCTCACCAGGTCTCTCTGCTGCTGGTGTCTCCTCTGAGCGCGTTTAGGGTTGATTTCTAAAGTTGCAAACTTGGAGGTGCCCTCCTGCAGAATAAACAACACATGATAAGTTTTTCTGGATGCTAAAAATCACAAATGTGCAAAATAGAGGCCAAACACTAAAAATACCCAACCCTCCTTCCACCAAGGCGCAATAAGTGAGTTTTGCTCACTCACTTCTGCAGAAAAACAAACGTCCCCACAACAAACATCCCAGTGCTACATAATTCAACATCAGACACAGTTTATCCCATATTGTCTTCCTTTAAACGACTTCTGAATACACACATTTCTCCTGTAATACAGTTAGATTAATTTTTGTTGTGCGTTTCCCAAAACCACAAAATGACAGATAACACACTAAACAATAAAACATATATAAACTGAAAGAAAAATAATCATTCTGACTGACCCAGATCAAAATGCTCAGTTTTGGTCTTTTCTAAAATATAATGTTAGGCAACTTTGAACATAGCTGTAGTCGAGCTATAACATTTAAGATGCAGGTGTTTCAAATGTGGTCTTCAGTGACATCGCTTTAAAATGAGGCTCTGAAGCGAGGACGTCTCATTCCGCCTCGACTCCTTCTTCCTCATGCCTCGTCTTCGCCTCCTCCGCTCGTATCTCTCGTGGGAGGAACTGAGACCAGGGAGAGGAGTCGAGGACGTGCAATCCAGGAATGAGAAATGACGCACATCTTACAAGCTAACTCAACTCAACTCCAACCTGACACATTCTCCAAGCTTTAGAAACACTATAACTATTTCATTCCTGTCATTAGCGATTTTTAACCAGGAACCTCCCTTCAAGGATGTTTTTCTCCAAAAGCTTTTTAAACTTCATATACTTCGTTTATGTGTTACAGCAGATTAGATCTTTAAAACCTGTTCTGAAATAAAAAATAAAACATCTGCACGACCTCAAAGTAAAAACTGGGAGAAAATCCACCTCCTTGCCGTTCCTTGCGCATTCCTCAGAGTGATGTAATGCCCGGAGGCCTCCGGAGCTTCGTGCAACTCGAGCCAACTGAGTCGAGTCAACGCGGCCTGTCCCGAGCAGATAGACAGAGGCGACGCCCTGAGGTCTGCTTTCACATATTGGAGCCGTTATCTACACCTGCCAAAGGGTTCCTCCCTGTGACGTCAGCAGGGA